>NC_077228.1:304827277-305047678 GCF_027887165.1 Monodelphis domestica
TTTTACTTTTTTACATTCATATTAAAATCACTTCCTCAACTAACTTATAAGTAATTAGAGTATACGAGATACATTTTTAATTCTTGCATATGGATAAGAATTGTATGGACTGGAAATAAGAGGAATAGGTGTTAATCTCAGTCTGCCTCTAATCACTTGTGCAACTTAAAAATCACTTTATCTCTCTTGGTCAGGCTTTTCTGACTTTTATTTATTTATTTTTCAGATTACATGTCAATGCACTTTTTTATAATAATTTTCTGGCATTTTGCAATTCATGTTCTCCCCTTCTCCCCCCTCTTGCCTCTTCAAAAAGTCTGGTAATATAGGTTACACAGATGATATCAAACAAAATATATTCCATTTTTAGCATTTTGTGAAACAAGACACATATAGCTTATACAAGAAAAAAATTCATCGAGGAAATAAAGTGAAAAATGAAATGCTTCCATCTGCATTCAGATTCCATCAGTTCCTTCTAGGGTGGTGGATGGACCTTTTCAACTTGGGTCCTTAGTGTTATCTGTATCTCTGCCTTGTTGACAATAGTTAAGTCATTCACACCCGATCATCATACACTGCTGTTGTTCATTTTTACAATATTCTCCTGGGATTGCTCACTTCATTTTGCATCACTTCACAAAAGTCCTTTTTTTTTCTTTTTTTGACATCATTCTGGTTGTCATTTATAATGGCACTATAGTATTGCAATACAATCACATATCACAACATGTTCTATCATTTTCCCCCAGATGGTAGACTTATTTTCTAATTTTCTCTAATTAATCTATTCTATTTTCTAATATTTCAGTGAGGCATCTTGCCCATCTCCAAATGTCCTCTGCTAACTGGAGCTTCTTAAAAATACTGTTTGGTAATTATATGAAACACTAGGAAGCTATATCACTTATTCTGAGTTGAGGAGTAGTCCCCTCCCTCAAAGCATTTCCATGAGTTTTCTGCCTTCTGCTGTACAGAATTTACACAAAGGCTGAAATTCTACTATCAGCTATTTCTTTCTTTAGGTTAATTCATTGTGATTCGAGGAATTTCGTATGAAAATATACACCATAATAGAGTCTCTCTTTTTGTTCGTTTAACAGGGGAAGGAGTAGAGAACAAACATTCATTTTACAAGTTGATCCTCACAACCTTTTGAGGCAGATGCTGTTATTAAGAACATTAAATTAATTAAATTAATTATTTTTATTTTAATTAATTTAATTTTAATTTAATTAATTATTTTACTGGGTTTAAGATAGAGGTAAGTGACTTGCCCAGAGTCACACAGCTAGTGACTTTCTGAGACTGGATATGAATTCAGGTTTTCCTGACTCCAGGCCCTGAGTGGTCAATCTAATGGATGCAGAATTTACATTTTATTCTTCAGTTTCTTAAGTCTAGACAATCAGCAAGTTTACAAATCATGCCCTGATTTGTAGTGTTTTCATTTTCCCATAATATAAATGCTGACGTTGAAATGTTAGTAATCAGCTTTCATGAACCAGATTTAGCTGGCTGCAGCACACCCTAGGTGTGTTCTGTGTAACTCAGTCTTGTAGTACTTGGAATCATAAGATTTTGGTGGGAAAAGGCTCTCCAATGGAAACTGAAGGGTTGTTCATCTATTGACCATTGCTCCTTAGAACTTGCCCTTACTAAAGTTATATAATTATTTCTAAGTGAACTGGAAAAGGAAGCCAGAAAGCTAGAGAATTGGTGCTATGCTGTCTAAATATACATTGAAGGAGAAAACCAAGACAATTATCTGGATAAGTTTAAATACTTAGTAGGATCCTTCATCCCTACATTCACAGACAAACTAGAGGAGAAATGTTGCAGTGTAGACCATGAAAGTAGTGAAAGCAGGTGACTAAGACCATAATGCAAAAAATATAAATAATTAACTTTGCTTATAGGACAATCTATATTTCTATATTTCTATTTGTAGGACTAAATATACATATTTGACGATAAAACTTCATTCACACAACTTCGCCTTCTGTCACCTACTTCCCAAGTTCCTGTATTTTTTTTGTAAATCAAATAGGTCATGGGTAGTTAGGCAATACAGTAGATAGAACACTGGGGATTGGAATCAGGAAGACTATGGTCTCAGATATTTATTGGATATGTGGTCCTGGGCAAGTCACTTAACCCTGTTTGCCTCAATTTCCTTATCTGTCAAATAACGAGGAAAAGGAAATGGCAAATCATTCCAATATCTTTGTTAAGAAAATACCAAATAGGGTCATGAAGAGTCAGATGTGACTGAAAATGACCACACAGTAACAACATAGATGTGTCATGGCTTTTGAATTACATGATTTTCATCTTAATACTTTAGAAGATTTTTAATTTGGTCATTCTGGGTATTCCTTCCACTTATGGTGGTCAATACCTCTCTACTTAGTAGACAGTCTTTAAGAAATAATTTTTCCAATAATATTCATTGCTCTAGATCAAAACTTATAATGGACTTGCCCAGATTTCTCTACATTAGTCCTGAGATAATAAACAAATAGACCATTAGGCAACTAGAGGACATAGTAGACAGAATTTTGGCTTTGGAACCAGGAAAACATGAGTTCAATTTTGTTTCAGAAGTTTACCAGTTTTGTGATCCTGGGAAAAGTTATTTAACCTCTGTCAGCCTTAGTTTCCTCATCTGCAAAATGGGGGTAAAAATAGTACCTAATTTAGTTCTTGTGAGGATAAATCAAGATAAAATATAATGGCCTTTGCAAGTCTTAAACCACTATATGAATGCTATTATCAATTATTATTGTTATTTTTCATCTCATCAGATACTGAAACAATTAAAGAATTTAAGAGATTACCTTACAAAGATCCAAAATACTCTATTGTCCTAAAGGTAGGAGGTTCAGACTTGAATTTTCTTGTTAGCACATTTTGTACTCCTCAATTTAGAAGGCTTATAAAAAGTTGGCATCATTCAAAAACAAGGACTTTCTTTAAGAACATCTTTCTTAATCCACTATGTTGTTTTTATTCATACCTTAGCTAAATAGTAAAAGAAAGCATCATTCTAGCTATGCAATGCTATTATAAATAAACCCCAAAAAAATGTGAGATATCTCTGATGGGAGGTTCAGAGTTTTAGTATCTTAAAGCATCAACTATTTTCTCCTAAATATCCTTGGGTTTGAGTCTCAGGCTCTTGGATTTATACTTGAAGATTGTAGAATTTCAGGTTAAATTCAAAAATTCCTGGGGTTTTCTCTCCAGGAAAATGGCAGACCTCCATATGAGGACCATCTGATGGTGTGATTCTTCAAACCACAATGCAAGGCCCTCCAAAAACATAGCAGTCACTGAATGAAAAGAGGGCAATTTCAAAAGAGACCACCTGCATTTGTGGCTAGCCAATCAATCAGCTCCAAGAAGATAGAGTATGGGAGTCTACGGCAAATAATATGTGACTCAATCCTAAAGCTTTATTTAGTGAACCCCAAACTAACCAGACAAAGTGAATAATTCTTTTGGCTAGCACTGGTTTGGAAAGAAATTCACGGAAATCCAATTCATTTTTTAATCTCCTCTGGAATGTCCAGTGTTATGACACTATATGTGTATGTGTTCACTCATTTCAGTTATGTCTGACTCTTTTGACCCCATTTGGAGTTTTCTTGGCAAAGTTACTAGAGTGGTTTCCCTCTTTAGCTGAACTTCCAACTAAACAAGAGGTTTTGAATGCCATTGGGTTCCTCTCATGTGGCAAAGTGCTGGTGCTGATTTTATTCCAGCAGAGATTTACAAGGCAAGGGGTAAATGCTCATGCTAAAGTTGAGTAAAATCTTCCAAGTTATATGGCAAAAGGAGGTCATCTCCTAAGAGATCAATGATATCTCCATAGTCCAAGTCTATAAAGGAAAAGGGAATAGGTTGTCCCATGGCAATCACAGGAGGTCTCTTTCTGTCTCTTAGTCATTGCTGACAAGAATCTTGCCAGAATCATCCCTAATGGATTGATGCTTCACCTGAAAGATGGTCATCTACCCTGAGAGTCAGCATAGCTTCAGAAAGGGCCATGGAATAGTTGATATGGCATCTTCTGCTCTACAGCTCTAGGAGAAATTTCAGGAGCAGAATAGGTCTGCATATAATGTTGATCTAGCTGACCAAGGTCTTTGATAGTGTCAGTTGTGAAAGCTTGTGGAAGATCACGGCAAGATTTGGTTGTTGTTCATCATCTCCATGAAAGCATGCTTGCACAGATTGTGGATAATGGATAATGCTCTGAAGCTTTTCCTAGTCACCGAGGGAGTAAAAGAGTCTTTTGTGTTTGCTCCCATAATGTTGTTATACACCTTCAAGGAGGATGAGCACCAAGGTTAGCTACCATACTGATGGTAAATTAATTAACTTGAAAAAGCCAAGACAAATGTGAGGGGGCAGTAGGTGTACTACCTTGTTCATGATTGAGCACTCAATGAAGTCTCTGAAACTGAGATACAACATAGCTTATATCAATTCTCTGCCATTCAGGCAAAAGAAAAGAGTAGTTCTCTACCAACCAGCACTATATCATCCATACTTGGAACCATTGGTGATAGCAAGTGGAGAAACTTTGAAGCTTATGGATAAATTCATTTACCTTGACAATGTGCTTTCAAAAGATGTCCATATAGAGGATGAGCTTGATGCACACATTGTCAGAACTGGCTCAGTGTTTGGGGTGTTCCAAAAGAAAGTGTGGGAAAGAAGAGGTTTAGGCTGCCTACCAAACTGAAGATAAACAGAGCCATTGTCCTGACCTCATTGTTGTATGCCTGTGAAACTTGTTATGTATCACCATCATGCCAAGAAATTGAATCACTTCCATTTCAGTTATCTTAGGAAGATTCTGATGATCACCTGGCAGGATAAGGTACCAAATACTGTGGTCCTTTCTTGAACTGAACTGCCAATCATTCAAACTTTTCTGTAGACTGCAACTCCAATGGTCTGACCTCATTACTCAAATGCTAAAAATATATTTGCCTAAAAGATTATTTTACAGAGAACTCACATGAGGCAATCATTCAGAAAGTCAGAAATGAAACAAGGATACTCTCAAGGTCTCTCTGAATTGCTTTGGTATCAGTTGTGAGACATCAGTTGTGGGAATATTGATATAGGACCATCCAGCATGGTGTCCCTGCATCAAAGAAGGTGCTGTGCTAGATGGGCAAAGCAGAATTTTAGTAGCTCAAAAGAAATATGAAATGTACAAATGTAGATAAATTTCTAATCCCAAATATTGATGTAGGATATTTGCACCTGACCTGTAATAGAGTTTTCTGAGCTCATATTGGTCTGGTCAATCACAGTCAGACACAGTATACCTTGATCCTCATGTAGTTCTCTTAGAGTATGAAAGACAAAGAACTACTTGACCAACCAACTAACCAAGCTACCAACCAATCAATTCTAGCATTTTGCCATTTCTTTCTCCGGCTCATTTTACAAATCAGGAACTGAGGGAGATAGGGTTAAAGAACTTGGCCAAGATCACACAGGCGTTAAGTTTCTGAAGTTGGATTTGAACCGAGAAAAATGAGTCTTCTTGTCCTGGTACTCTATCCACTGCTCTACTAACTGCCTTTATGAAAATATGAGTGTTTTATAATCCGATTCTTTTTGAGACCTTTTCTAGCCCTTCTAACAATCAAACCAGGTCAACTTTCTTAAGTAAATAAATTTACTTTTTCACATAACTAAACCTTTAAAACTAATAGATCAATTGTTTTCCCTAGATTGTTCTCTGTTGGTAATTAAGAGAATAATTTTCAAGATATATAGGTATATGTATATCTTTTTTTTTGGTAGAAGTAGTAATAATTTTAGACCAGTCATTTCAGTCACTGATTGGCTCCTTCATTTAATGTTTTAGAGATACAGATTGAGTCAGGATAGACTGGTTATTTCTGAAGTAAGACTAAAATTCAAGTTTCATTCATGGACCAGCATACTGGGCCAAAACATAGATGCAGATGGCAAGATCTAAGTCCATTTGGTAGAAAAGGTTGTATTATTTGAGAGTTTCTAAAAGATTTGCATTCCAAAGTGTATATCCCTATCCCTACTATCCACAACTTACTATATTATCTGAAATTTTGACCATTATATTAATTGCTATATTTGAGGCATTTTATCTCCTAGAAAGTCCAGGCAAAAATAAAATATACTAGTTAGGAAGGAGTAATATATTAACTAAATAACATATTAAATCCTAGGTACCAGGTAATCATGCAATTACATGCTACAATGGATAGTGTTGGGTCTGGAGTCAGGAAGATCTGAGTTCAAATCTGGCCTCAGATACTTTCTAGCTGTGTGACCCTCGGCAAGTCACTTAACTCCATTTGCCTCTGTGTTCTCATCTGTAAAGTGACCTGGTGAAGAAAAAGGCAAAATATTTCAGTATCTGCCAAGAAAATCCAAAATGAAGTCATGAAGAATCAGACACAAATGAAATGACTAAAAACAAGAAGCAAATAAGATTATAAGTAAGCAAGAAAAGAAACATATGTAGAATAGTTAGGAGAGGTATATTTAGATGGAAATAGAAAGTATTAGACTACAAGTAGTAAGGCTTTGTGGCTTGAAATCCTGACTGAAATTTACCTTGTGATCTTAGAAAAATATCTTAACCTTTTGGAGTCACTTCTCTGACATTTCCATCCTCCCATAACACTGTGATTAGCCAAGCACTTTATAAATGCGAAAGCAATATGCTATTCTGAATTTATTTGTTGGTAGTAGTAGTAATAATAATAGTTCTTGTAGTCATTATTATTTGTTTCTTTGGGCAATAGGGAAGATAAGAAAGCAAAAGGTGTTTCTTTGGGAAAGTAACAGGACCTTGGTATTGATCTTTTGGGACTATCAAGCCACTGGTGCATAGGGCTGAGATGGAGAAAGAGATTAAAACACCAAAAAAAAGTATATTAAGTTGAGAAGAGTCATGTCACATATTAATTTTTGTATTCAATAATGAAATTAAGCAACCATCCAATGATTACCTATTCTGTATTGAGTAATGGTGATTCAAAAATAAATTAAATTCCATGCACTCAAAGAGGCTCCATTTTACTGGAAGTTGAGGAGTATAAATAAATTAAGTGCAAGGAAAATTGAAAAGGCAGGGCATTACTGACAGGGAAGGAGAGAAAGAAAATCTCCAAAGAGGAGGTAATACCTGAGTTGAGTCTTAAAAGATGGGGTTTTTTAACTGTTGTTGAGTAATTTCAGTCATGTCTGACTCTTTGTGACTCCATTTGGGGTTTTCTTGGCAAAGATACTGGAGTGGTTTGCCATTTCCTTCTCCAGTTGATATTACAGTTGAGGAACTGAGGCAAAAAGAGTTAGGTGACTTGCCCAGGGTCACAAGGCTAGTAAATGTCTGAGGCCAGATTTGAACTTAGGAAAATGAATCTTCTTGACTCCAGGTCTAGTGTTTTTTGTACTGAGCCACCCCAGCTGCCACATGGTAGAATACATGAAGTCTAAAGATGGGATGCTAAATTTGAGGAATAGACAACAATATATTTTGGTTAGAACCTTGGTTATGTAAAAAAGAAAGTTTGACAATCTTCTGGAAAAGTAGATATATGCCAAGTTAAGTAATTTGTAATTTATTTTATATACAATGAAATACCACTGAATGTTTTAGAGCAAAGGAAAAATGAAATTGGTTGGACAAAATTATTTCAATAGATTTGTAGCATCAGGATGGTTTGAAAGGGAAAATACAGGAAGTAGAAAGACCCAATCTGAGTTGTCTAGGTGAAAATTAGTGAATTCCTGAATTAGAGCAGTAGAAAAAATGAAGGGAGGGATCAGATATAAGAAATTCTCTGGGCTTACATAATATCAAGTACTATCCTAGTATAGTTTATTCATATTCTCTTCAATAAAATCATTATACTTCTGGGGGTGGAGCCAAAATGGCAGAGTAAACCAGAGTAGCTCCAAGTCATTAATGAGAATCCTCTCTGACCAAGATTAAAATATCGCCACAAAATAAATACAGGAGTGAAAGAACCAATAAGGAGACAGAGTGAAACAACTTTCAAGAAAAAGAAAAACCTAAAAGGTAGGCAGAGAACATATGGGGCATTGGGGTGAGAAGGGAACAGAGCCAGCAAGGGACTGTAGCAAGGAGGGAAGTGTAAGCCAAGAGCAAGCCATACCCTCACCCCATGTCTGCTGTCCCAGGTTCAGAACCTAAGCCCAAACCAACATTCAGATCCTGAGACCCTGTTTGGGCAAATAGTGGTTTAAGACAATCCACACCCCTTGATATTTCAAACCTGTGGAGAAGTCTGGAGTCCCAGCCCAGGACAATCTGAGCTGAAGTGGACTGGTCCATGTGAGCCCAGAGTGAAACTTGGAATTCCAGTATGAACTTGGGATTAGGACATAGCTCACAGTTTGGAGTAGCTGATAGTACCAAGGTTGGGGCCCCCTGGATCTTTTTGCCTAAAGCTCAAAGCAGAGCCCCAGGACAGGGCAATCAAGGGTATTCTCATTAGAACAAGTACAGAGTAAGATCAAAAACTTACACCTAAGCTTAAGGCTATAATTTAAGTAGTTCCTGACCTGATCAAGACCAAAGTAAGACCAAAAGCTTACAACCAACCTAAGGAAAATCTTTGAGTTATCAGCATCTCAAGGGTCAAATGAATCAGCAGGGAGAGGGGGCTCTCAGAGGTTTCTGTCCTCAGACCATCACATCATCCTCCAAGAATTGAAACTGGTAAAAATCTAGAAAAGAAGCTGAGAACAGCATCAAGGAAGTATTGAAGTTTAAGAGAGTACCCCAAACTCCCTAGAGTTTATTCATTAAAATGTTCTTTGAACTAACAGCTCAAATTCAGAAAATATTTTTTAAACCCTTTATGTGTCAGACACTATGCTAGGTGTGGGGAATACAAATTAAAAAATGAGATAGTTCTGCTTTTTTTTTTCTACACCTTTACCTTCTGTCTTAGAATCAAAACTATGTGTTGGTTCTAAGGCAGAAGAACAATAAGGGTCAGGCAATGGGGGTCAAGTGACTTTTCCAGGGTCACCCAGCTAGGAAGTGTCTGAGGCCAGATTTAAAACCAGGATCTCCCATCTCTAAGCCTGGTACTCCATCCACTGAGCCACTTAGCTGCCCCAGTCCTTGCTTTTAAGAAGCTTATATTCTGTTGGAAGAGGAGAATAGGACAACATATATATAAATAAGTAAACTGAAATCATATATTGAGAAATACAATGCAATTCTAAGAGGATGAGAATAAAAATCATTGCATGAATAACGAAAAGTATTTTGTAAAGAAATCAATTAAAGAGTAAGAATGATATTCTGCTCCATAGTAATGTTTACTGACAATATGTTCTATGGCATGATTAGAGGAGAGCCTTTGGAAATGAGTTAATAATTCTACTTATATTAGTGATTTTTGTTTTCAAAGTGAAAATTTAGGATTTTGCTTTCTTTTTTTTTACCAATCAGTAAAGCTGAACTTCTGATTTAGTAGAATAGGACGTTTATACAATTAATAAATGATATTGATAAAAACAGCAGAAAAATGGTGAATATGTTTATAAATCAAGAAATACATGGTAATACATAATTATTGACCTATTATTGGCCCCCAATTATTAATCAACTTCTGAAAATACATGTTAATAGCTCATGTCTATATGTGTGCCAAATGTTATAACTACATATGTATTTTTACATATCTATATTTATATCAAATCTATCTCCATATATTTCTACATATATACCTATATCCATCTATATCTATATAGATATATTTTACTTATACCTCTATTTACATCTCTATATCTCCACATATCATTACATCTACATCTATATTTATCTTTTCTCTCTCTACATCTCTTTATATATTCCTATATCTACATCTGTCTGTCTCTGCCTCTCCCTTCCTCCCTCTCTATCCCTCTATTTCTCCCTCTATCCAAAAATAGAGATCAAGCCTTACAATGACTCTGTAAGCTAAATGCTCTAATGATCATTTCTGTTTTACATAGGATGAAACTGAAGTTTAGAGAGGGAAAGTGATTTGCCTCAGGTCACACAGCTCACAGGGCTCTAGTACAGGATTCCTAGCAACCTCCTATTAATTCTAAGACTAGGGTGAAGTCCATTTTATTACATTACTACATAAAGATCATGAGGTCCTCTATTAAGAACTGGGAGAGATCTTAGAGGCCACCTAATCCATTTTGTAAGTGAAGAAACTCAGATTCAGAGAGGATAAGTGATTTGGCCAAGGTAATAAAGGCATTAAATGACAGAACCAGAATCTGAACCTGCTAACCTATTTATTATGCCATGATACCACAGTGTAGAAGAGTTTATATTCCTCTACAGAGAGCATTCAGATTCATATATTCTCTTTAGTGAGAATTTAGGGGCTTTTTGCAGAAATGTAATGGTTTCCTTTAATTGTCAAGAGAGCTTTTGGAAAATAATAGAAAAGAAAGTATGAGACACTGGATTTTACATTTCCTGTTGCAAAATTAAAGAAACAATAATCATGGTAAAGCATTCTTATTTTAAGAGCAATTTTGAAAGTAGAATTCCGGCACAATAATTAGCTTGTTGATTTCATAACCACATTGGGAATGATCTGAATAATGAAGCAACATCCAGCTGGAGATCTGTGACTTCCATTTCTAGTCCAGTTCACCATGATCCTAGATGCCAAGATGTCACTTCTGATTTCTAGGCAAAATGATAAACATGTGGAAATATTTTTAAAAATCCAAATTAAAAAGTAAGTTTACAAAAGTCGAGGCCCATACCTTTAGATAATTGGGGCTTCATTCTTTTCTTTCTACTCAGTACTACCCTTGTGCCAACCTGCCCATCCTAACCCTAGAAAGGTATTTGTTTTTAAGTTTTCCTATCCTTGAAATGACACCCTCTATTGCTGTGTGCTTCTTCCCTCCTGGGTCTTCCTCTCCTCAAAAGCAGTGGGGCAGAATGGAGCCAGAGTGGGTGGCAGGCAAACCCATCTGTTTTCAAAACTTCATTATGGGGTCATTAAAAAGGCCTCATGGCTTATACTGCATCCAGCTCTGATATGACAAGAGAAGATAAACAATAGTGATGAGCAAACCTCAGTGGCTTTTAAAGTTTACTTTTAGTTTAGATAAATTAAGATGCTTATCCCAAATTATCTAAACCTTTGGAGCTCTCTCCGGCAATTGCTTATAAGACATTTCCTGAGTTTCTATGTAAAGTCTCAGCTTTCAAAAAGCCCCAGTGAATCCTCATGTGGTAGACCTAATTTCCTACCTGCAGCATTTTGTCCAATGTGGGACCTGAAAAGGAGTGCATTTCATCATCACTTAGGTAATAATAATTGCTCATTATGTAAAGTCGCATCCTTTTCTTTCTGTGTTACATCCTTTGTTGTTGTTCAGCCATTCATTTCTGTCTGACTCTTCAGTCCCCATTTGGGTTTTCTTGACAAAGATACTGGAGGGGTTTGCCATTTCCTTCTCCAGCTCATTTTGCAGATGAGGAAACTGAAGCAAACATGATTAAGTGAATTGCCAAGGGTCACACAAATAATAAATATATGAGGCCAGATTTTATTTCATGAAGATGAATCTTCCTGCTCCAAGCCCAGGGCTCTCTATCCACTGCTCTGCCTAGCTGCTAGTTACTATCTCTTTGCCCTTCAACAAGTCATTTAATCTCTTTGGGTCTCAATTTACTCATCTGTAAAATGAGGGGATTGGATTAAGTAACTTCTAAGATTCCTTCTAACTCTATTATCCTAGGAATTTGGTACTTGGGGGATATAGGAAGTGGAACTTTTATTATGGGAAAATAATATTTGAAATTCAGACTTCTGGTCCAGTGCCATTTTCCAGGACAAAAGAAGCAACGTGATTTTCATAAGGTCACTCAGGTAGAAAAGGTAAGATTTTTTAACTCTATTTTATGATTCACTGGTCAACTATGTCTCAGTTATAAGGAGAGAACATAAGAGGAGCAATGATGAAACTCGTAATAAAAAAATAGGAAACTCATGAAAATGGATGATTCATCTTGGAGATAAAAAAGTTGTCACAGAGTAAGAAATGAAGTGCTACTGTTTTCTACCTCAATTAAAGTCCCATTTCATTTTTTTGTCACATTGCAGAGGTGAACCTGGAACTACATAGATTCAGTATATTGTAAGTTATTATTATTATTTTTTAATCTCATGATTCTGGAAAGTCTTTGAAGTCTTACTTAGTACCTCACTATAAAGAGAGTTAATGCTGTCTTCAGTCTAGTGAGGTACTAAATAAGGGTCCTTAAGTTATTGGTATTCCAAATTGTGAACTCCAAATAGGCAAAGAGAATAAAGGATTTCCTTTTCACAACTCAGAATAGACAGAGAACCAAGAATTCCCTTTCACAATATGGGACTGAAAATGGATCATGTGAATGTCAGTCACTCTCTGGATAGTCAATCCTAGTTTAGTAAGGTCACCAAACTGGCTGCCATTTGACTTTTTTTTCTCCCAACCATATAGACCATTATGTAGTGGAAGGGTATGAACTCAGTAATTGGAGGGAGTAACCACATCTTTGAAATCATTAATCTGTGCATTGTAAATCTCTCAGCCTTGTCATCTGATGTAGATCTGGTATAGGTGGGACAGATTAAATTGGGACACTAGGTTGAACAAGATAGCTGGGACTAATAAAAGGAGACTGTTGTAGACAATGGGATGGATTCAGTGAAACACTACCCCTCTTCCCTTCTCAACTTCTATTATTGCAAGAGGAGGATAGGGCAAAAAGCAAAACTTGGAGGTAGAGGATAAAATTAGAAACAAAGGAAATATTTTGGAGAGGAATGACTAGGAATAATAACTGCTGTTGTTGCTGAATGGTAATGTTGTTCTCCATGCTGTTGTAATTATTGTTGCAGCCACTGCCTCTACTGCAGCTGTTTGTAAGATGCTTGTGCAGAGAAGCATAGGTCTGTCATTTCATCAGAATGGAAAACTCTTGATATGGGAACTCACTCCTCTCTTGCAGATTGTCAACTTGTATGTAATCTTTAGTCTTATAATTGCTAGGGACACACACAAAAAAGATGTCTCATAGTTATATATCAAAAGAAGGACTTCCACTGAGGATTTTCAGTCTCCAAGATTTGTTACTTGTTAAATATCCCTTCATCTTGATAACCCTTGATGATTACAATAATAATCACCAGAGCTGACATACATATAGGATTACAAAGTATTTTATATATGTTTTTTATTTCCTTGTAAACATGTGAAAGGCCAGAAAACAAAGTACATTGTGGAGATTAATAGATAGATAGACAGACAGACAGATAGATAGATACATAGATAGATAGATGATATATATCTCATAGAAAAAAAAAGAAATAGAATACTTAGGAATTATTTTTTTCAAACTGATGATTCTAAAATGTATTAGTACTATGAAGATCCCTGTCTTCATTCAAAAAGTATGTTTAATACCTAATTTTTATATACTTTTTTTTCAAACCAATGATTCTAAAATGTATTATTACTATGCAAAACCATAATTAAGGTTAGTGATAAAGGTATTATAGTGAACTCACCTATGTATTTGAAGCATAAGGACTCAAAGCATGAATTTTAACTTGTTTTATACATTGTGACCTTTTATTTTTTCAAAAAAGTAGGTTTAAAACTTATTTTTTATTTTTTAATAGTTATTTTTGTATAATTTTCTCCTCAAAATGAAAAAGATGTCCACATTATATATATAGGATTTAGATCTAGAAGGGACTTTAAAGGTCATGTTATCCAAAATCTTATTTTCTGCATAAGGAGACTGAGTTCTAGAAAGGTGAGTTAACTTGTCCAGGGTTACTCACAGAGTAAATGGAAGAACTAGGATATGAATGAAATTCCTCTATATCCAAGTTTTCATTAATATGTTCCTAACCTACTACAGTAGCATTGAAAATGGAGTCAAGATGGTGGAGTAAAAGGTTACAACTTCTAATTCTCCTCTAAAACCTCTCCAACTAAACAAATACCCTAAACATAGAACATAATTCTAAATGAGAAAGTCAATTAAAAATCACAAGTCACTTTTCTAGCTAAGGGTAAATTAGAAAGACAGAATTCTACAGACACTAGGGTCGGTGCTGGCCAGAAGCACAGCTCTGGAAGAAGCAGAGCAGGGTGAGTTTGGCACCTGTTGTGGGTTATGGGGAAATATCAGGACTTCAAGATCATAAAAGGATTAAAAATTTATTCAGGAATAGTGCTAGTACCAGAAATAGGATCATATACTATTTAGCAGCTTGGTCTCTTATTACCCAGTTCCAGGCAGAGTGCAGTCACAGTTATGAGGGAGCAGAGGCCCTACCTGTATAAAAACTAGAGAACAGATAAAGAAGGCATTGATCAGGCTTTTCTTTGGATCATACCACATTGAAGTACCATATGCATAGGGGTCCTCATATTTAATTATGAAAGCAGAAGGAACAAAAGATAGAAGCTCAGGCCAGTAATCCTCCGCAAGAGGTGATCAGAGCCTTACTCTAACATAAAGTCCAAAGTCAAGAAGAAGACTGGGAAAAAATGTGGTAACAACAACAACAACAACAAAAGAACATGAACATAAAACGCTTTGTTTGAGACCAGGAAGCTCAAGACACAAACTCAGAAGAAAATAACTTGAAAACATTCATAAGAAAAAATGCAGATTGGACCTAAACTAAATAAGAATTCTTAGAAGAACTAAAGAAAGAAAAATTTAAAAAGACCAAAAGAGTACTTTAAAAATCAAATAATAAAAGTAGAGAAAATATTTGGAGAAGAAATAGGAACTATACTGGAAAACTATTAAAAAAGAATTAGCAGCTTGATGAGAGAGGCACAAAAATATATTGAAGAAAATGACTCCTTGAGATTCAGAACTGGCCAAATGGAAAAAGATGTACCAAAACATCACTAAAGAAAATTAATTCTTAAAAGTAGAATTAATTGGTCAAGAGGAAACTAATGACTCCATGGGATACAAAGAAACTAGGAATATTTTTTAACTAATTAAAAATAGAAGAAATATAATAGCCAACCTTAAAAATATTTTTTGTTTCCTGTACACATATTATTTGTATATAGTTGTTTAGATATTGTGTCTCACCTTAAAATGTGAGGTAATGACACCTGGTAGTGAGTGTCTTTTGCCTTTCTCTGTATCTTCAACATTGAACA
The DNA here is from genome assembly GCF_027887165.1 of Monodelphis domestica. NCBI lineage: Eukaryota > Metazoa > Chordata > Mammalia > Didelphimorphia > Didelphidae > Monodelphis > Monodelphis domestica. The sequence goes on from NC_077228.1 coordinate 304,842,539, forward strand.
GATAGTAAAAGTAAGTGTTCATTTGTTGATTTTACTTGACATTTTCTATCTTTGGAATATCTGCATGAGTATGTATATGTGTGGCAGTGTTTATGTGTATTGTGTCTAGCCTTCACAACAAAACATATGCTTGTCAAAATTATGTGGTAAAATGAGCTTTTAAATAGATATAGCAAATGTCCATTGGGCAAGATTTTTTTATTCCATGAACTGAACTTTCACGCTTTCAATTTAGGATTTCTTTCTTTTTTTTTCCCCTTTTCTGTAGACTGTTCCTCCATTTGTTTTCTTTGTTGCTGCTTCTTGTATGTAAGTTATTGGGAAAATTTCCAACAACTTGATTTTTAGTATCTTGCTCCTTTTGGAATAGGAGAAAGGAGGAAGTTATAGCTCCTTCTGTCACAAGGAGAGGATAGTCAGACCATTGTTTTGATGGGCTGAAAGCTAGAAGGCAGAAGTGAGAAAAACAGACCTTCTCAAGATGTGAGTCTCAGTTAAACAAGCAATGGACTTGGCTGAGGTCTTCTCAATCCTCTCCCAAAACATTGTCTAGGAAACAGCATTCCCTGGGAGAGCTGTTAAGACTCTTGAATAATAAAACAGATAAAATACAGAGCATGCTGAAGCAACCATTTCAAGGTCAAAAGGCAAAAGTTGGAACATTGATCTTTAAATACAGAGGAATGAAAGAAGTATGGTTAGCACAGATGTAGAAAAAAGGTAGTAATCAGGAAAACTTACATCAGAGATTTACACTGCCAGCATAATCAGCAATGACAGATTATATATTATCGAATCAAATGCTAATCATAGCTTGGAAACCCTGGTCCAATTTGGTATAATTTTCACTTAGTATAGATTCATGTTCTCTGAAATTTAGCTCCAGTCATGTTGGGTGCTAAAACCTAAGTCCTCTAATTGGCAGCAATCTTTAGGGCTGGAATGAACTCCAGAAAACACCATTTTATTCTATTTAAGCTTAGATGAAAACATGATCCCCTGCATTTGTGAATCATGGTTGTTAGATTTAGCCAAAAAGAAAGGTGAGTATGAGAACAAAAGGACTTTCAATGCTATACAACTGAAATTATAGAGCTGAAAGTATCCTCGAAGCAAATCTGTACATAGACAATCCTAAACAGATGCTGTCTTTCCTATTTTATATGAGGTTTACTGAAGGGATTTAAAAATCTCCCTTGGAAACCCTCATTCAGAGTCTACTACCATTCAAAATGCTTTCCTTATGGCTCATCTAAATCTTTCATATTGCAATCTGAAACTTTTCCTTCTCATTATAGCTACAGAGGCATTCATGATATAGTGGATGGTGTACAGAGCTTGGAGTCAGGTAGACTTGATACACACTGTATTATCTCTGTGACCTTGAGCAAATCAGTTAATTTCTCAGTATCTTAGGCAAATTCCCTTGATTTCTTTATTTAGTCACAGAAAGGTTGCAATCTGTATATAGCCAGATCCTTAAAGGATGCAACTATTAACTGATAATTATTTATTTCTTCATACACTACAACCTTCTTCTTCCCAAGCTTAATTAAGCCCATGGTTTGTAGCCATCTTTTAGAGCACCACACGAGCACATTACTCATTATATAATGCTCCTTTTGTTTTTCTCCTTTCAGAGTTGAAAATCTGAAAATGGACTTTGTTATACAATAGCCCAGATAGCTATTTATAGCAAACAATGAGGTTATGACACTTTCTTCTAATATCTTTGGTGATAAGCACGAATATCATTACTAATATGACTATGACTAGACTACTAGTATTAGTCTAATTTTTTTTCAAATGCTTTTGAAGACCATGGGCAACTACTACTAAGTGTTATTAATAATTAGATTTATTATAATAATGAACATTTATGTAATACTTTAAGATTAGCAAAGATTTTGCCATATGTCATCTTATTAGAGACAACAACCCTGGGAGTTAGGTGCTATTATTATTCCCATTTTAGAGATGAGGAAAAAAGGTGAGAGAGGCTAACTAACCTCCCCAGAATCAAACAAATAGTAAATATCTGAGGTCAGATTCAAACTTGGGACTTCTTGACTCTAGGGTTAACACTTTATTCACTGAGTCACCTAGTTTACTCAAGAGACCAGAGACCAGTATTCATAAACTGTCTGAAGAAACTACAGTCCTGATCAGAAGTGTTGGAATGAATGTCCTATGACATAGCCAGAAGACCTAATAATGCCAGAATATTCTGCATCTATTCATCCAATTTAATAATAATTTATTAGGGTCTCACTATGGGCAAGCAGCTAAGACAGGCACTTTCTGACCTGAGGTCCTCCTTCCTTGAGTCTAGTACTAAATACATTGTATAGACTTGCTGCCTTAAGGCAGAGATGTTCTTCAACCATTAGCTGAGTGGTTCATGACCCTCCTCCTAGCCACCCTTGGAGCTACACAGTCATTCTTATATTTCAAGAACAGCAGAAAAAAGAGATCTCAGAGTGTGATGATAGCTTCTTTTAGTATATATATTCACATCTGTGCCACTAGACATTCTAATTCTATAAAATAGAGTAATTTGTTTGGAATTTAGTCCAATTAAAAAGCCAATTGATGAGGACAGTTAGGTGACTCATCAGCTTGAGCGCCAAGTCTAGAAATGGGAAGTCCTAAATTAAAATCTAACTTCAGACATCTCCTAGTTGTGTGACCTTAGATAAGTCTAAGATAAGATAGTCTCCATTTCTTAGACTTTACCACTTTTCTACTTTTAAACAAATACACAGTATTGATTCTAAGATAGGAGGTAGGGGTATTTTTTTTTTAAAGTCAATTTAAAGCATGCTCATGATTGACCAAAACAGTCAGAGGATAGCTATTCTTGCTCCAAAGTGGAGAGGAATACTCCTCCATTTACCCAGTGTTTGCTGTAGTGACATTGATTGTTGTAAACTGTGCCATAACATGTGTAGTAATCCCTCTAGATTTAGTACTACCCATCTAATAATTCAGGATTAGAACTGTGGATCTGCCCTATCTGTAGGAGAGAATTTCGAACCAAAAAATTAACTTTGATTATAAAGTCACAGGTTTAGAAACCCATCACCAATACTGAAAAAAATCAGGAAGATATATTTCCTTCTGCTTTACACATGCAGGAAGATTAGAGGAAAGAGAAAAGGCAAAGAAGTAGGTAACTTGAGATGCACACTGAATGATGGATTGAATGCTTAACTAAATAGTTATGAGATGGTTACTTGTATTTTGGAATTTGGATCTCTTTTACTTTGAATGGGACTGCTATGTGAACTAATTATTCATTCCAGAATGTCTTGGGAGCTGATACTTGCCAGACTGCAAAGTAGCCAGTTGAATCTGGCTTAGTTTGTTGATTGGTGATACAAGGAATATAAAATAACTCAGTTCATTCTGTTAAGAGAAAATTAATCATATCCTCTCTTCTCTTATGCTATGCTGTTTTCTTCAATTCCAATGTGGTCTATTTTCTTTCTTCTGTTTTAAAAAATGCAACAAGGACCCAAAGAAGAATAAGTCTGAGGTCCTTCAAACTCTTCAAGTTGAAGGAAACAAAAAAGAAAAGCAGAATGGTAGAAAACGTTAAAATATTCTGAAAATAATGGAATTCAGCATATGTATAAATTAAATCCCAGTGGTATTCTTATGTATCACTTAGGAACATGGGAAAACACTGATAAAAATTTCATCCTTTCTTAGAGAGAGAAAGTAAGGCATTTTGGGAGTCTTTTTTCCATATTTTCCTGTTTTCTAATGTATCTTGACTACTTTTGTTATTTGAATAGCTATGGGAAAATAGTGATGCATTTAATTTTGCTGATAATAAAGATAATAATAAATCAATAATAAAATAATAATAAATAAAGATAATAAATCTTTCTGTGTATCAATACAAAAAATGCAATTCAAGGCGATGTTACAAAATTGTAGGCTCGCAGATTTGGACAGGATCTCAGTGGTCATCTCAGTGGTCAACATATACCAGAACAATAACCCCTTCTACAAAATACCTGAATAGGGGTCCGTTAGTCTTTCTTTGAACACTTTCAGTGAGGGGGAACCCATCGTCTTCTAAGGCAGTACATTCCAGGTTGATTTAGTGGAGGAATAATGAAATTTGGATAACTTGTTATCTTACATGAAAATCTCTGCCATTGTCTTTATATTATATTGCTTATGACTTTTCTGGGTCTTTCAGTGAGACTAGTCCTTCAAGGACATTACTTGATCCAAAGCTGCTCCTCTGTAATATCACCAAGTGGCTCTCTAGTCTCCAGGAATGGGAACTGACTACACCTCATGCAAATCATGCCATGGTTAGATAACTCTAATTGTTGGAATTCTTTTCTTTATATTCAGCAAAAATCTTTTTCCTTGTAATTTCCACATAATTCGCCTCAGTTTATATCACGGTCAAGCAAAACAAGTATAATCACTCTTTTACGTGACACCTTAGAAAATAAAGAACTCGTGTCTCCCTCTTAACTTTTTATCTCCAGACTTTCTACAATTTGTGCTTTAAAATTGTTTATAATTAAAAAATTGTTAATAATGAAGACCAATTTTTATAAAAAAAGCACATGATAGAGCCACCTATAGTGTTATAGGTTTATTATATTTTAAAATATAGAAATATATTTTAAACAGCACATTTTAAAGAATAATATTATAAACTTCAGTTTTTTAAAAAAAATCTCACAATGGTACACCATTATTCAAAAATATATTACTTAATGAACCCCAAAATACAGTTAACCATCAAATTTTCTCTAGGATAAATTGTGTTTAAAATAGCATAACCATATACCTGAATCACAAACAAACTCATAACTCTTTTGAAGTTATTCCTGATATTTTTTTAACCAAGTGACCCCAAATGAGAAACTCACAAGTAGTACTGTGCTTTATTCATTTTCACATGAACTGCAAATAGGCATAATTATGGAAGGTAATGAAGTCACTACTTATAAATCTGAAGGTGAGTCCACAAAGAGAACTGTCCTAGAAAACAATAGCCCATTCTTCAAAAAGTTAAGTATATATTTTAGAATGGTTTCAGAAGACATGCCAACAGTGAGAGAAAATAAATTAATTTCAGAGGGAAGAACACACATGCACGCATACACACAACTGAACCTTTCCTCTTGGAATTGGCTGTGCTGGAAAGAAGTTTTATGAAATATCCATTTAAAAAAACAACATGAATTTGAATGAGCACATTCTCAAAGATATAAAAAATGGATTTCAGCTGTTCTTTCTAAACAGCAAATTCTCTAAGAACATTTTGGTTAAATGTATCAATTTGTGTGTCAAAGTAATTTAAGGGGTTTTGTTTGGGATAATTTTATTCAGTTGACTTTCAGTACTTTCTCCCAACTAAGACTCCTAGCATCATATCAGTCACCAAAGTCTAGTTATCTGTAACAAGGAGCTCAAGAAAATGGCTCTGTTGAAGTCCTTCTGCTCCTGGACACATACAGTAACTCTTGTCTAAGGGGCAGGGTGGCTCATGTATGTGTTTCTTTATTTTGGACTAAGTTATTAAACATGAAAAAAATTCTGCGGCAGTAGTGCTCGAGATAATAGACAAACATGATTTATTTGAGGTAAGACGGTTGTACTACAATTTTTTAGTGTTAACTTGGAAAGTTATGGACACAGGCTCGAGCCTGTCTCCACATAATTCCTGAAGCTTTGAGCTCTTTGCAAAACCTACACTCCACTAGCCAAGAAGTAACATGCTCCTAGAGTTACACTGATTCTGTTAAAGCAAACAGTTATAACAATTATGTGCAATCTTTCAGTTTCTATGTTCTACCTACCATTTATTTACTCAACATTGGTTAAACATTTAACTTTATCGAATGGAGCAGGACCTCTCAAAGACAAATTGAGTTGATCCAAAGCACTTTTGTTTGGGTTGTTATTATTATTTTTCTTTAGTTTCTTCTCTAAATAAATATCCTACCATGGTTTTCATTGGCACAATGTTTCCAAATGTATTCAATTTCTTTCAACAATATAAAACAGTCACAGGAGTTCTAGTTTCAGGAAAACTGTACAGATATTTTAAAATGATGAAATGGAATGAGTTTATGGCTCTCCACATAACCCACTAAAACTCAGATCTATCATATACTGCGATGATCTAGAAAATAGATTGTACTGATAATCCACCCATTAAAGAGACTACATTCCTGTAAATAAATAAAAAGCTTCTATATACATAATACTGTACATAGGATGAAAGATGGAGTGAACTGGAATGGTTTTAGAGGAAACCTTCTTCTCTAAACACATATATTTTAATTGCAGTCTGATAAACCTTAGTTTAAAATTGAATGTTGTTGCTACTATATTATCACTTAATTTCAGTGACAACCACATGAGCGTACAACCATATTTCGGTATTTTTTCAAAATGACATTAGAACTGTCATCAAAATACAGCACAGAAATTGCATTCAGCTTAGTTGGTGCACAACAAGGCTTAGGTACATGGTCAGGAAACATCAGATGAACCTGGAAAATAGAAAAATAAAAATTTCAAAATAAATACAGTAAAATATTTATTATATTTTGTCACTTTTAAGATCTAAGATTCTTGATCCTTTATATTCAATAATGGGCACTTCAATCCCTACTAGTAAACTACCATTTATATTTGGTAGATATCCATTTTAGATATGAAGTTTAAACTCACTACTAATCTCATATGTCTTACAAACAAGATCTTTAATGTATAATGCAAAATTTCCACTAAATGTATTCAAGGATAATTTCCAGGAGAGGTAGGAGAGAGAGTGTATCATTTAAGAAACATTAACAAGGATTGTTTATCTGGATCAAAGATTGTGTGAATGAGACATTGGAGACAAATTTCATAGGGTTTTAAAAGATAAATAGGTGAGTTTGTATTTGATGTTAAAAATAAATGGGGTCCTTGGCCTTTATTAAGTCAGAAAGAGACACAGATATAACTATGCTTTAGGAAAAAGACTTTGACATTAATCTGGAGGATGAAATCAAAAGCAGAAATCTGAACTATTACTCTGCATTCACAATGCCATCAGCTTTCATATTCCTCCAGTTAATGCAGATCAGAACTCTTCTCTATCATAGCAGACCTTTATGAGTTGCCATAACTGCAAAAAAAAAAAAAAATCCCCTGGTAGCTAACCTTCAGCTGATGAACATCTTCAATATTATCTAGTCTGATCTTCAGATAATAATCTGCCATTGAGTCCAGATTTGAAGATTTTTAGCTTTATAAGACTTCCCCTCCCCCCAAATATATGTACCAGTATGGCCATTGAGAACCCCAAATTAATCCTATTTCATGAAGAGACTTTAATAGGATTTTGTTGAAGGTAGATAAGTAAAAGAATGTAAAATAAGAACATAATTAGAATGAAGGTAATAGCTGCTATAACAATAATGAAGGTGTAGATATTATCAATATATTTATATATTAATATGTTTACATTTATATATTATTCATAATATACATAAATCATGCCATAGATGATTTTAAAAAACTCAGTCAACCAGTCTTTTTAACTTTCCTCAGATGAATCCATTTATTTACCACCTATTATGTATCAGGCACTGTTATGTTCTGGGGATACAGAGAAAGAAAAAAAATAAGTCAGCGTGCTTCTTAGAGATTATTTTACTTCTCTATTCCTCCAGTTCTAGTAGGAGGTATTATTGAATAGAAAGAAAAGTAAAGGTAACAAGGAAGAAAAAATGTCTAGATACCTGGACTAAGAATGAATGTAATTGGAATGTTGACTATATATGAATGGAAATGGTACATGCTAATTCTGATCTGACAGGCATTTTATCCAAGACTTGATTTGGGAAAGTTTAACGAAGAGGCGGTTCCCTGATTTCTCCCACCCCTACACTGCCTCATTCTTTCCCACCCCCTCCAAGACTTCCTCAACCCCCTTCTCCACAAAGCATTTATGAGAAGTCCCACTGATGAGCCATGAGAGGCTTACAGAAAGCCAGTTGAACCCCCAGGAGCTCTGTATGCACAATGAAATACACATCCAGCCTTGGCTGAAGAGATATACAAGTCCTGAAATGTCAACAGAAAATTCAGGAAAAATGAGGTGATCTGACAGAAACTTGAAATTTCTAAGACCTCACAAAAGGAAAACTTGGAAGATTTTTGAGACTTTCAGATGTAACTTGTGTCCCTCATCAGCTTTATCTTCCCTAACCCACACATGCATGATTGATAACCTGCATATTTCAATGACCTTGGCAGCCTCCAAAAGTAATTTTTATATAGGGATGGATTGTTCTTGAATGACTTCTCTAACATATTAGTCACAAACATGGTTTCCTTTAACAACAAACATGCCTGTCTTGTTCTGTGTCTTTTTATGGAACAAGCGTTCTGCATTTATGGTGCACAATGCCAGGAAAAATCCCACTTCCCATGTATGCTGGCATTGTACTATAACATGTATAATATCCCAGGGCAGTGATGCAGAGAAGGAGTTTGTTCCAAATCCATATCAAGGATTTTTTCCCCTTCTGTTTGTTTTAGACACTGCCTTGAAGACTCTATGGCCATTACAGCTGATGGTATTTAATGACCTTTAAAAATTATTTTTTAAGAAGAGGAGTGTATTTTCTCCACTAAAAAAATGCTGAGCACTGTTTTGCTTGAGGGAAATGTTGGTGTTATTGGACATATTTCAAAGAATGTAGAGGCCACTACTGAAAGTCAATAGTTGAGATAGAAAAACATTTTATAGCAACACTTTCAATGGTAGCAAATAACTTGGAAAAAATGGATTGATGCCCCCCCCAATTTTGGAGAATAACTGGAAAATATAATAGGGAAAAGGGTGTTGTATTTAGAGACCTAAACCCAGAGTTTAAATATTGGCTTTGTTAATTATTATCTTTATTATCTTGGCCAAGCCCCTCATCTCTCTGGGCTTAAGTTTCCTCATCAGTAAAAAGAAGGGATTAAACTAGGTGACCTCTAGGACCTCTTTTGTATGTGAAACATTTGATTCTGTGATTCTGTGATTTTGGCACCAGAAGAAACAATGAGCATTAAGAATTCAGAGAAAATTGGAGAGATATATGAACTGATTCAGAGAAAACACAACAGAACCACAGGAATGATTTACATATTGACTACAACAGTACAGAGGGAAATAAAAGAGGAAGACAAGAATTAACATCAGCCTAATCATGTCTTTACTGAACTGTTGTTGAAAAAACTTCTCCAACTCTGCTTAGGAAAGAGGACTTTAGATATAGAATGAACCATAATATGTTAGACATGGTCTATGTTTTTCTTTAGCTTACTTGTCTGTCTTTGTTACAGAGAAGGTTTTATTGAAGGCAAGAGTATCATGGGAAGTGACAGCAGTTTTGCTTCTTTTTTCAAACAGCATCAATAAAATTTTTTAGAAGAAAAAAATAGTATTCCACAACTTCCATATTCTATAACTCATCTAACCATTTCTCGATTCATGGGTTTCCTCTCCATTTCTAATAGACCATCAGTAAAATGTTCTCTGCCAAATTTCTCTCCAAATAATTATTATTCACTCTGTGATAATAAACTTTCTTTTTCTATAATAGTGAGCAATGTTTGAGCTCTAACCTCTCTGCCAACCTTCATTCTTGTATCTCTATCTACTGGACATATTGAATTAGATGTTTCATAGACTTCTTAAACCCAACACGTTCAAAACTTAACACATTCTCTTTCTCCTTAAACTCTCCCTTCCTCCTAACTTCCCTGTACTTTTGGTTGGACATCATCTTTCTGGGTGACACTCTTGACTTCCCTCTCTCTCACTCTCCGTGTCCCATCAGTTGCCAAGGTCTGTCCATTTTACCTTAGTGTAATCTCTCTTGCATTAACCCCCTTCTTGTCTTTGGCACTGCTACTACTTTGATGTCAAGTCTCATCTCCTTGGAATAATCTGTTGCATTTATTTTGTAATTGTTACCTGACATTGTTACCACCTTGGTCCCAGTCATCAGCGCCTTACTCTCAAAATACTAATTGCTTTTTAGTTTGTTAGCCTGTTCCAATTCTCTCGCCATTTAAGCCCATCCTTCACTCAGATGTCAAAGTTGTCTTCTTAAAGGGCAGAACTGACCATATCACACCCCTACTCAATGTTCCATTGATTTCCTTTCACCTCCAGGACAAAAAAAAAAAACTCAGACTTTTTTTTGACATGTTTGACATCCAGAGCCATTAATAACCTGACTTCCCACTCCTTTCAATACACACAGATATCCATTTGTCTTACATCTTATACTCCTCAACCCTCCATGTACTCTGAAATGCAGTCATGTTTACCTGCTTGCCTTTCTTCCAAGGATACACGGTCTCCCAACTTTGAATATTTTCACTGCCTGTCCCCTTGCTTTGAATGTTCTCCTTCCTCATATTACCTACCTCCTGACTTCCCTGACATCCTTTTCTTGTTTAAAAAAACACCTTACTTTCTGTCTTTGTATTGATATTAAGTATTAGTTCCAAGGTAGACGAGAGGAAAGGGCTAAGTAAACTGGGCTTAAGTAGAGTTAGGAAGTATCCGAGACCAGATTTGAGCCAAGTCCTCCCATTTCCAGAACTGCTTCTCTATCTCCAAGTCACCTAGATACCCTCTTAGCTGACTTTCTTCTTCAATTTCCAGCCAAAATTTCATCATTTACCAGTGTTTTCTGACTTCTCTTACTCTTAGATTTTTCCCTCTTCTCCACTGATTCCAATTTATCCTGTATATACCTTGTTTGTACATAATTGTTTACATGATGCCAGCTCTCTGATGGAGGGGACTTTGGTATTTTTTTTAAATATTTTCAGCACTTTGCATTGTGCCTGGTGCATAACAGTGCATACTAAATGCTTATTGCTCAGACTGACTCACTGTGGACATGGGCATGAAGGATTATGGTTTATTTCAGAAGGTCATTGAGTAGAATTCTTTTCTTCAGCTTATCACCTTCACATCAGTTAAAAATCACATCTCATTGCAGAGAAAGAAAGAAATTCTGTGTTGGTGCTAAGAGCAGGAAAAAAAGAATGAATGATATTGAAAACTCATGAATGGTGTCAGAAAGAAGAGATCTTATACCTGAAGAAACAAAAGCCAAAATTTGCCAATTTGTTCCCTGAATTTAGAAGAGAAACTGATTAAAGAGGGAAACGTGAAAAATTCAGCTGAAGATTGCTATATAACTTAGAATGAGCCAATCAGATCAAGAGTAACAGAGAATATCATGGTGAATTGTTTGCTATGTTAAGCATTGAGCTTCTGCACGACTATTCCTTTAGAGTACATTTGTATAAGTCAAATCAAGTCTCTTAAAAGAGTCATTGCTTTTCAATGCTAGAATCCCCAAACTGTTGGCTATCCTAGGAAAAATCTCCACTTGGATCATAATGTAAGGATATACCTTTTAGGTTTTTGGCTCAAGAGTGAAGTTGAGACACCTTTTCTTCTTGATATAAATTTCTCAGAGGACATGCTGGCCTAAGTATCAAGGATATATATATATATATATATATATATATATATATATATATATATATATATATAATGTAAGAGACTCTAACAGAACCCAGTGTTTAAACAAAATTCACTGTCAACATTGCCCTTTGTACTAAAGAATTCAGTTACTATTCTTGGTACACTACCAGATAGTATATATTTGCCTGCCTTTTCCAAAGAAAAATTATTTATTCAGCTATCATTATAAAAATAATAAGAAATATTCCTTCAGTAAACTAGAGGTGTAATGTTCCACAATACAGAAGAGTAGGGATACACATGCATTGTCTAAAGGAACAGAGGAGTAGCCCAAGTCACTGTCAAACTGTGAAATCCTTTCCCTTCTTATGGTTTCTTCAATTTTTCTTCCTGACTATGTTTTACATTTCTCAAGCATATATGGCAAGCTAGAAATTAAAATACTCTTTTAAAAATAAAATCTTGGTTCTTCATTTTCTTCCATTCATCACTTACAAACCCAGCTCTCAAGCTTTTGGCTGAACTTGTTCAATGCACATGTGTCCAACTATAGCATAGAGAACACAAAAATATGAAAAAACATAGAATCTAAATGCTAGTGAAACACTAAGGACAGCTGGTCTGCTACAACAAAGATTATTCTTAGCAAGTAACTTACTCAGAAGGAAGATAGGCTAGTCCATCCAGTAAAGTTAAAAACTGGAATTGGTTTCAAAGACTGCTTGGCATTCTTAATAGTTGAAATACTCACAAATCCTAGCTATATCCTCCTTTCCTTGGCTATGTGCCATTTCTGGTTTTCTGCTTAAGAAACCAGAAAGAATGTGATTCTTTAAAAGGAAGCACACTAAAAAACATGAGCATATTTCCACAATAATTTTCTATGGCACTAGATTTGTCTAACTAGTGCTCAGCGTGGCAAAGAGATAATTTAATTTGTCTCTTCTAAATGCTCTGTTCCACAAACTCCAAATATAGTGTAATATTTTACAGTTGTCTGGTTATCTTCACAATAGACAAGTTACATCATTTGGTGTCTCTTCATATAATTGCTCCTTTACTCTCCATCACCACCACGAGAACTTTTGCTTCAGTTCTGAGCACTTTTCATGGCTTATTAAAACCTTTTCTCTCCTTCCCTGGATTTCACTCTTTCCTTACTTCTACCTCCAAGAATCCCCAATTTCCATTAAAAATCAGTTCAAATGCTATCTTCTTTTATACATGAAGACCTTTCCTATTCTCCACCCAGTTACTTCTCCTCCTCCTCCAAACTGCATTCAATGTCTTTGTACATCCATAGTCAGTCTTTTATATTTTGGGTATCATGAAATTGCTACACATTTAAAAAATCTGAATATTTTCCCTCTTGTTTATCTTCTAGGAATAAACATAGGATAAAATTTATTTAAATGGGATAGGAATTCCCCCCTTTTAAACATTCCTGATATATGCTACAGTCAAGGTTAGATTTGGAAAAAAAATGACCTGTTCACTTGGTATCTAAAGTGATAAAAGTCTGATGATGAATTAAAAAAAAATTGGGGGCAACTGGTTGGCTTGGTAGATTGAGAGCCAGGCCCAGAGACTGGAGGTCCTGGGTTCAAATTTGGATTCACACACTTCCCAGCTGTGTGACTCTGAGCAAATCACTTAACCCCCATTGCCTAGCCCTTACAGAAGAGTGCTTCTGCCTTGGAACCAATACACAGTATTGATTCTAAGATGGAAAGTAGGGGTTTAATAGAAAAAAATGTGAACTCTTGTTCAATTCATCACTAAATTATGTCAACTAAGTGATTGTAGCAAAAAAGAGGACATATTGCATATTTTAAATATATAAAAGTTTATAATACTTATATAAATATTTTAAATTATCATTTTCCTTTTCTGTCTGAAAATGTTCATGTCACTATGCTTTCCAAATGGCTACTTTCTTACTTTATCAGCAGTTTTTGTCAAAGAGAAAGTCCTTATATCAGTTATTATATAAATAATATAAATGCCAGTGATACAGAAGGAAAAGTAAGAAAGTCCCTATTTTCAAGGAATATACTTTCCAATAGACAAGACACCTCTACCAAAGGGTCATGCAGCAGAACAAAAGACTTAGCTCCATGACTTTAATTTCAGGATTTTTTTGACTCAATCAATTCAACTGGTCATTTATTTTCTATTTTTCTAATGAGTGCCAAGTAGATTATTTCCCCTCCCCCTCCCCAATTATTTCCCTTGAGATTCTTTTTCTCTTTCATTAAAAATCTGATTTTTTTCACTACTATAGAATAACTTTTTGTTAGTTGGACTGTGCCTATTAAGTAAATATTTTATGCATACATACATATATATATATACACATATATATGTATATATATAAGAATTTATAGTCTCTCTCAGTGAAATGCAAGACCCTTAAGAGCAGGGACTATTTAATTTGTGACATATATATCCAGTCTTTAACAGTTGCTGGTACCTTCTGAATGCCTGATCCATATGTGTTGATTCCATGATTGAGTTCTCATTCATAAATTTCTCTCTCTTAAAAGCTCTTTAAGGCTCTCTCCTGAAATCTCTAATACCATCAGTCTGGTTTCCCATCACTCAGAAAGTCTTAACCATCTTCAAGATGATATACCAAAGTCTGGACAGAGACTTTAGAGCCTCTACCAGCTTCATTACCTTTTGACATTTCTCAAAACCACTCATCAGATTATGTTTCTTTATAAAAGCAAATATGCCAGCTTCTCCCACAGATGATGCTTCTTAGGTTGCTCAGTGATGCAGTGGATAAAACACTGTACTAGAGTTGGGAAAATTTAAGTTCAAATCTAGCATTAGGTATTTATCCACTAGATGTGTGACCCTGCATAAGTCATTTAACCTCCTTCAATCTCAGTTTCCTCATTTCCTTAAGTAATGATGAATGTATTAATGTAAAGAAAAGATATACAAGAAAAAAAATGTAAAAAAAGTAAAAATGATGATAATAATATCTACTTCTCAAGATTGTTGTAAAAATAAAATGAGATATTTATGAAGCATTTTTCAAAACTTAAAAGTGTTATATGAATGCTAGTTAATATTTATTATTATTATTATTTATTATCTATAAACCAAAATCCTATAATGTTTTGACTCAGGAACCATTTTCTTTAAAGGAAAATTACCCAGTTTACTCAAACAACATATAACCATGAATCAGATTATGCCTCTGAGACATAGTGAAATTTCCCAAGTGCCTTTTACTTATGCTTGTATAGCTGAAGTACTGTTACAATATGCCACATTTCTGTAAAACAATAGCAGTCAGTTATGTTAGGTCATTAGCTTGCTGAATACATGTTTGCTAGGTGCTATGAGTGTTATAAATAATTTATCCAATTTTGGTGGATGGAGGTATGACTTGTATTTTATGGGTTTATAGTGAAAAAAGTGTTTTGTAAAACTTAAAATGTCATAAAAATGTACACACTATTATTGTTGTTACCTATATTTCATCCACCTTTATTCTAATAATGATAATAATAAATGCTTATTATCACTGTAACTTAGATAATGCTTGACACAGTGTCTGGCACATAGTAAATATTTAATAAGTGTATGTTGACTGACTAATTTCTCTAAGGTTTGTGATTGTTTTCCATATATTAACTTCTCTGATAGTCACAACAACCCTCTGTTGTAGGGATTCATTAAACAGGAATCATTATAGCCATTTAGAGATGAGCAAACTAAGCCAAAAACAATGAAGTAACTTGCCCTGGGTCGGAGAACTCTAAATGAGTAGCTACACCCTATTTAGTAGGAAGCCAAGTCCAGACCTCTAGATGACATAGTGCATATAAAACTGGGCTCAGAGTGAGGAAGACCCAAATTCATATCAGGACTTACTACTTAACTGTGTGCTTCTGAACAAGGCACTTAACTTCTATTGGCCTTGGTTGTGTCAACTGTTAAATGAAAATAATAACATCTTCCTCCCAGAGCTACTACAAGGGTCAGCTGAGTTAAAATCTAGGAAGAGCTTAGTACAGGAAGGAGCTAGGTGGCTTATTGGACTGAGGGCAGGTCTACAGATGGGTTCAAAGCTGGCCTCAGACACTTCATAGTTGTGTGACCCTGGGCAAGTCACTTAATCCCAAATTGCCTAATCCAATTAATTCCAATTAATTGCCTAATTCCAAGATAGAAGGTACTGGTTTAAAAAAAAAAAGAGTTCAGCAAAGTGCGTGGGTCAGAATAGATACTTAATAAATGATTGTTCCCCTTGGTAGTCCTCCCAAATCTGAATGTAGCACTTATTTCTACTAAACTTCTCTGCTTTTTCATATGCTTTAAAAGAAATGTTTTTATGATTTACATCATATTTTTTTTTAATTTAAAACACTTACCTTCCATTTTGTTGTCAATACTGTGTATTGGCTCCAAGGCAGAAGAGTGGTAAGGGCTAGGCAATGGGGGTTAAGTGACTTGCCCAGGGTCACACAGTTGGGAAGTGTCTGAGGCCAGATTTGAACCTAGGACCTTCCATCTCTAGGCCTGACACTCAATCCACTGAGCCACCCAGCTGCCCCCTACATCATATTTTATTTAGCATTGTTTATCTAGTCTCTTACTGCCTCTTCAGAACCTTGCATTATGGTTAAAACTTGTTGAGAATATGGAAAAGAAAGAAATATATTCCAAAGATTTTAATAAAATTAAGGAACCAAAAAAGAAAGGTCAACTTTATTCTTTTTCTGTAGAATAGTTCATATTTATATAATGCTTTTTAATATTTATGAAACATTTCCCTTACAGTCCTATGAAACAAGACTCATTATCAATATTGTAAAGAAGAAAAAGCTAAGGCTTAATTAGATTGTCATTTGTTTAAGGTTAAATAGCTAAGTAACAGCAATAATATACAATGATCAACTTTGAATGATTTAACTATTAGCAATAATGGAAGGATCCAAAGCAACTCCAAGGAACTTAGGATGGAAAAGGCTTTCCGCTGCCATAGAATGAACATGGAATCTGAATGCAGATTGAAGCAAACCATTTTTTCCACTTCATTTCCTTCATATCTTTTTTTCTTATGTCTTCTTTCAAAACATGAGGAACTTTGAAATATGTATAGCATGATAGCACACGTATGAATGGTATCATATTTTCTACTGTCTCAGGAAAGTAGAGAAAAGAGGCAGGGAGAGAATATAGGTTGGAAAGTGTCACAAAACTATTATAAAAATTGATATCTACCTGTAAAACAAATGTCAAATAATAACTGGCAAAGTCCAGAAGAGTTCAGGTCCCTTAAAGCTTTTTGAAGATAAAAGAGTAAAATGGCATTTTCTTGAAAGTTTGTCCGAATTTCAACATGTTTGTTGTTGAATTTGTTTTTGTAGTGGTTGTCCCCAAATGAGCATGCTGGTTTTTGACACTGAGACCCTAAGTAGCTTCTGAGTAACTTTGGTGACTTGGGGTATTCCAATACACAGAATGTAGAGAGAGCCAAGAGTCCAGTGGAGTCTTGGAGGGATATCAGGAAACCAGCAGCTTGGAAAAGCAAGATGAGTCGTTCTAGAAATGGGATTTTGGCATGTAGATCAGTTTCTATGTTTCTCTCTGTGTTAGAGAATGAGATGAATGCACTGATTGAAAATTAAAATTAGTTGAACAGATCCTACCACCCTATAGGGAAAGTGGTAAGAATATATTATAAATAAATAAATCTTAGGGGCTGTCAACCACTGAGTCGTCAGGGAAGTCAACAGTTATGGGTAGAAGTTTTTACCACACCAGTTAATAACAAAGCTTAGGCAAAAGGTATGAAAAACCAGACTTTAAGCTAGTAAATGACAAATGAAAGATTAAAATAAAGGATTTTTACAGTGACTTTCAAGAGATCATGCTGTGTTTATGTTTTTGTAAGTATCATATAACATCTATGTATATGTAAAATGTACATTTTTCTCAGTTCTAGAGGAATGTGTCTGCACTCTCCAAGTAAAAAGGAAGATTGGAATGCTTCTTAAAGAAACAAACAAGGAAAATATTCTCCAAGGAAGATAAAGGAGAAAACACGCTATTCAGACACAGGCTAGGACTGTGACCTGTAAGAAAGTTTGTTTTGGAGTAAGAAAGCAGAAGGTAGTAAAATAATGTGATATTGAGAATGGATAAGAGAAAGATTATGAATATTTGAAGCTAAGTATTAGGTATATATTTTCCTATAAAAGTAGCAGCCAAACATTTTTTGTGGTGGGGTGGGAAGAGGGTAGACAGTTTCTTGCTAAAGAATATTCAAGTGTTATTGTGTGAAAAGTTATCGACTAAAAATAAAAGACATTTGAATTCTATTTGGTGATTCTTTTCTGAAGGGTACCAAATTGATCCATTGTCAATGTCACTTAATAGGAACATTAATGCCATCTGAATGGTAATAGAGAGGAAGATCCTCTACCAAAAAAGGATCACAACCTTCTCCTGGTCATTTATATGTAAATAAATGATACCAAGAAAGCATTTTTTAAAGATTATGAAATTCTGGGGAAAATTCTGAAGAACTTTATTTATAAGCATGGCATGTGAGGTTTCTGTGTGTGTGTGTGTACCACAGCTGATGTTAACAGAAAGGTACACATGGGAATTGAACAGCTGGCTAGAAAGATGGTTTCTCAAAAAAGAATTTGGAACATGGGATCATTGTTGAAAACATACGAGTAATAAAATCTTATTTAGTAATGGATGTAGTATGCCAAGAGATGGTCAAAAATCTGCTTGCCTGGAAGCTTGCCATTTTGATCAAGAAAGCTTTCAACTATAACGGGATGATCCAAGGAAAAAATAGTACACATAGAGTTACCATCCCTAAAATCATAGTTTAGTATGTAGAAAATATAGGGTGAAGACAAAAAAAGAAAGGACAAGAGAAAATATCCAAGAAGAAAGCTAGTGACAAAACACAATGCCATAGATATTTATATGAAAGTAAATGAAAAATGGGGCAGTGAATAGAATAAAAAGATCCTAATACTAAGGAAACAAAGCTAACTACATAAGAAATCACTGAATTTAAATGGAATGGAACTTATGTCTGGAATGTGATTTTGAAAAAAATATAATTTGTTAAAAATGAACAGACTGAATAGAGTTTTTGTTTTCTATCTAAAAAAGACATGACCCAGACATGACAATTCAGGAACAAGTAGGATACTGATGAGAGGAAGCTATGACAGTGATGGGAAGTAGCTTATAGGAGAGGGTATCACCTATGGGTTATCGTTATCACATGTTCAGGGGAAAGTAGGTTGGAGAGCTGCCACAGGAAAGATAGATGCTCAAGACATTGGAAATCTGGGACAAATTGTTAATTAGTTTCCTTATCAGTAATTTTTCACTCTTACAAAAATAAACAACAAACAAGAAAAAAAGTACTTACCAGAGTTTGAACTATGGCATGATTGGTAGCATTCATATGGGCATTCAATGGAAAAGAACATTCTCCATCACAATAGAAAGCAGCATAGCCCTCCGGAGCAATAATCCAATCCTAAAACATTCCCACAAAGAATATAATACCTAATGAATACATTTGTGTGACATGCTCTATGCCTTAAAATTGGAAAATTAATAAATGTTCAAATTTCCATAGAAATCTGACTCAAAGGATCCTCAAATTTTAAAAGATTCAATTTTTTCTCAGTATTCTCCAGAAATCAGTCCTTGATGAACAACTTCCATTCTTTTGTTAAATTTAACATTTATGATAAAATTATGAATTTTCACTAAGCAAACATATTCAATGTTCCCAAGCATATTTATAAAATATTATATTTTATACATTATGTATATATTATTTTCAATAGTGTGTTTATACATGTGTGTGATAGACAGCATGAATAGAGAGCTTCCCCCAGTGTCTGAAATGTCTGAGTTAAAGCTCCATCTCTGATAGATATTAGTTGCCTGATCCTAAGCGAGAAACAATTCTCATTGTCCCAGGTAACTTCCAAGACTCTAAATTGTATAGAAAGCATCTATCTGAATTGGTATAGGAAGTCTCTCTCCGAAACTTTCTAACACAAAGGAAACCATAGGTCAATTTTTTAAAGTGTTTATACATAGAGTTCACACTCATATATTTATTTGCTTACTTACATATGTCACTGAATATCTTGAAAAATTAAGGCACATTATGAAAGTCTTTAAACTATTAAACACTTTAAAAAAGTGTTTCATTTCATTCCTATTCCCTCTACTTATTCAGAGCAACACCTCTCCACATGCTTACAGGTATTAGTAAAGTAAAATAACAATAATCAACACTACCTCAGGATAAAATAGAAATGAGCCTCTCCACATGTCATTAGTCAGCAAGCCACTTAAACTAGCCTTATCACTCTTAATTTTGTCAATAGGCATAATTGCCAGGACATATTTCAAGCATGGTTGCACCTTCAGAAATTTCTCTTCAGCAACCCAGGAGTAGAACCCTTAATAAGCTTTACCGGAGGACCATTTTTAGAAAAATTTTAGTATTATAAGCTTTGCTATTGTTGTTGTCATTTAGTTGCTGCCCCATTCTTAATGGCCTCATTTTGAATTTTTTTGGCAAAAATAATGGAGTGGTTTGCCATTTCCTTCTCCAGCTCATTTTATAGATGAGACAAACAGGGTAAAGTGACTTGCCCAAGGTCACACAGCTCGACAGTGTCTGAGACTGAATTTGAAGTCAAAACAGCACTTTATCCACTAAGTCACCTAATCTGTTTTATAAGCTATCTTAGAGATAACTTACTGATTGATAATTGATCAGATGTGGAGCTAGATGGGACCAGAAAGGCTATTATGTTATAAATGAGGAAACTGAAGCCTAAGGAAGTAAAGTAACTTACTCAAAGTCACACATGTATTAAGTGACAGAGAAAGCACTGAACTCAGTTCTCCTGACTCTAAATATTCCACTCTTTCCACTGTATACTACTTAATTCTACAATTAGAACTACAAATTCAAATGGAATTTGAGGAGAAAAGAGTGTAAACTTAGATGATCTCCATTGCTTCCAGAAAAAATGGAATGTGTTTATTTCAAATCCTGGAAACTCAGACAAAAATGTAAAGTTCTCCACACATGTCCCCCAGCTCCTAATAGATATTATTTTTAAAATTCCATGCTCCTTTTTAAAGCTTTGTATTTGCATATTTTTCCTCCTGGAATTGACCCAGAATGAATGCCTAAGAAAAATGAAAATGTTTAATTAATTAAAAACAATTACTACAGACACATGTTATATCTTACCTCATACAAGTATGGAACTTCCAACACTAGTAGGCAGTTGGGAAACAAATCTAAATATTCTATGCAAATGAAAATTTGGGTATGAAAAGTGTAAAGTACAGTGTTTTTAAAAATTTAATAATAAGGAAGGATGTTTCTAAGACTAGCCAATTCTACATTTCCCATAGTTTGGGGAGTTAGTAAATACTGGATTTATGTAGAAAATTCCCAGTTTTCAACCTTATTCTGTTATTACACAAAGCTAAATCTCCCCTCTTTTTTTTCTTCTTGCAGTTAGTTACATATTAACATCATAAACATTGTCAAGAGAAGGAGAACATTGTGGTGTACAGACTGAGGTTAAAAATGCAACAGACAATGATCCTCCCTTCCTTGATGCTGAGGACATTTTAGTCTCTTGAGTATCCTAGCTCTGTCACTCAGAAAGCTTTGTGATTTATAGGCAAGTTATATGAACTTTTAGGGCCTCCATTTCCTCCTCTTAAAAAAGAAGATGTTGGTCCCTAAGAACTCTGAGGTTTCTTGCTGATCTGTTCCTCCTTTGTCTCGAAGAGGACCAATGGCATCATAGACTGATATGTTGACTTGGATGTGAATTGGATTTAAGTGAGACAGTTATACTAAATTGTCAGTATCACTCACTCAGAGTCTTCAAAATTCAGTAGCAAGACAAAAATCAAGACTATTGGGTGGGATGCAGTGGAGATGCACCTTGGCATCCTTGATGTCTGATCAAGCTCTAAACATTCCAACGTGTCTGTTTCTGTAGTCTTGATGGCTCTTGGAATAAATTGTTCTCATCCACCCATTTCCCTACAGGAAAGTCTTCATATGTTTGGAGGCAGATATCCCCCTAACTTACTGATGGGTTTGAGAGCTGTAAGTTACTTTCATTCTGATTTATTAAGCATATCTGCCAAGATGGTTTTACTGGGATGTGGCCTCTGCACACAGTGAGGGATAAGTAAAAATTGGGCACCAAATGTGGATAAGCAGATATATAATCCTATAAACCTAGGAAGAGAAAACCATTCCAGGTTGGAAAATGGAGCAGGCCAAAATTCCCAAGATAATCAGAGGGAGACTGGTTCTATAAGTAGTCCCTGAACTTGTAGCATAAATGAAATGAGGAGACCTAGTTTTAATTTACTTTTTTAATTAAAAAGAAAAGTGGTCTTTAAGTCTATCTTATACATAGTATAGTCAAAAGCTTCACCATTCTTCCTCAGTGTCCTATGTTTTAGTTTTTCAAGAATAGAGGCCATCTGTTTTGACAACTCCTGGCTTCAGTTAAATAACCAAAGAAAGAAGAAGAATCAGGAAAAAGAAACAGATAGCAGATAAGCCCTAAGTTAGGTCATTACTTATAACCATCAAGCTCTAGATAAGAGGGAAAAATAAAGATTAACACACAGAGATTCACCATAACTGAGAGGCTGGTTGTGTTCAAGGGAACAAAGTGACTTCAGCTGACCAGAAGCATTCATTTTATTCTTCTTACCTGCCATCCCAAATCCCGGAAGCTTACATAGAGTTCATGCTTCTTACAAGCTTGTTTTTGTTCACTTGTATTGTAATCTGGAGAAAAACAGAATCAAAAATAATGTTATAATTTCTCATTTATGATTTTTGTAGGGTTTTTCAAATAACAAAATATTTCATTCAAGGAGTCTCACTTAGGACATCACAGCCGTAGAAGGGTGCTCAGAAGTCTTTTAGGTCTAATATTGCATTTTATAGAAGGGAAACTAAGAATTAGACACTTTAAGAGCCTTGAGCAGGATAACAGAGCTAATAAGTGTCTGAGGCAGAATTCACACATATCTTCCCATCTTTGAATCCAATGCTTTATCATCTATAATATGCTAGTTAGCTTGGCAAAATATTCAATGAAGAAACCTATTATTGTCTATTGTATATTTGAGAAGAAAACTGGAAACATTCCCTTTTGAAGTTTGTCTTGAGAATCCAAATAATACTTGTTTAGAAATATTTCCGTATGCCCAACCTCAATCTAGGGTAAAACACCATTTGTGTTCAATAGTTAAAGGGGAAGTGTCTTTTTAGATTTTATCTGATAGGCTTGCCTCACACACTGGATGAATATTGCTCAAAAAAATCTATTCATTTTGTTTCTTTCTGGACTAGTAAAGGGAAATGACCTAAAATTTCATAACAGTATATTTCTTTTTGTTTTGTTATTGAAAGAAAGTACCCCTAGTCCCCAGCAAAATAAAAAAAAAAACTTTTTTTTTCCTCAGGAATTGTCTTTGATGAATAACTGTAGATAACTAACTGGGCAGTAGCAATTTACATTAAAGGTATCACTCTCCAATGTAATCACCCTCATTCTTTAGTGAAAATGCACTGAAGTCAGAGATAAGACTTTCTTTAGGGCCCAATCATCTGCATCTCCCTATAAATTCAGTCAGTGCTTCCTTTGATGTCAGTATGAAACTCAAGATAACAATTAAACTTCCTACTTTAAGTCCTGCACTATTACTATAGAAATGAACAGAAAGGGAACAAGAGTTATGCATTTCAAAGACCACCTTCTGACTCTGGGACTTGTCCTTCCTAAGGTAAGTGGAGTGATGCAAAAGACTACAATGATACATTCTGAAAAATTATGGTGAACTATTATTAAACATAGCAACACAAAATACCCCATGCCATGCTTTAGAAGAAAAAAATTAGAAGTTATTGTGGTATCTGCTTTTAGTATATGCAACTCTTGAAATTCATAGTAGAAAACAAAATTTCCGAATAAAAACCACGTGTCTAAGGGATGTGCCTGAGGAAAGAATAGGGATATATTAATTCAACCCTTTTTCAATTAAAAGATTGTGAATGAAAACTGTGCAATGTATTCAATAAGATAAATTAAGTGTACTAGATAAACTATACATTCAATGTATAATCATTTAAATCTCATATCCAGAAAGAAACAAAATTAAAAGTATACTCGTTCTCTCTCCTTGGCCTTTTATGTAAAGTAAATGTTACATTTAATGTAACATCACATAAAGGTAACCAGCAATGAAATTTACAACAGAAACTGGTTCCAGGGATCCAATTTCACAGTTTTAGGACCATATGCTTATTCTGTCAAGGGTAAAAAGTAAGGGATAGGAAGAAGGAGTAAACTTTGTACCCAAGCTGGCCAACTTTGCAGTGAGGTTGGAAATTAAGAGATGGCAGAAAGAGCTGTGGGAGAAAAGGCAAAGAAATTAGAGTTGTAATTTTAAAAAGAATTTCATTGGCAGACTAAAGAAGATTAAATGAGAATGGAAATAAAGCTATTGTAGATGAATCTTCCCATATGAGAAGAAAAAAAGCCCAAATGATTAAATAAAAATTCTCTGCTGCCGTACCAAATATAAGAGAAGTATTTCAACTTTCCTGCACCTAAAGTAGTCTCTGAAGCCGGCAGGAATTCCTCTGTTTTGTCCCTTCATGGCACGTTATTGGTAAAACAGGGCCAACAATTGGAAAGTGCTCTTAAGCAGCCAGATTTTCCTTGTAACCAATTTTTGGAACTAGTGCAAATTTGAATTTTTCCCCTTAGTCATTTTGGTCATTTAAAGATAATTTTGTTCTATGAGAAAATAAAAAGAAATGTAATGGGGAAAGGAAATACAGGGAAGTTTCAATGGAGAAAAGAGTGTTTTCTGCTCTCTAGGGCTTACCTGGACTGCATGTTAGTCCTTGAATGAATAAAAGTTAACAAGTTTGTGTGTGGAGGAGGGGACTGATGATGGTGGTTATGGGTGTTGTGGAACAAATAGGGGGAAAAGTCCATTTAACTGCATTAGGGACTTTTCCTAAAAACATATAATCTGCTCATTTAGTGGAACAAATTCAGGTAAATCTATAAAAGGGAGAAGGGGAAAGCCCTACAATAGAAATGAATGTTTAAGTGCACCTAAAACAACTTCAAACACTGAAGCCAAAGAAGAGAGTTTTATTTAAAAATGGAAAAGGACAAAACAATGAGCAACTTATGTTTAAAACTAGATCAGGAACCAAGGTAGTTCTTCTCCTATCACACTATGATTTAGCAACTGCTTTGGAATAGCTCCTTGGAGAGGTTGAGTCTATTTTCACGTAGATAAGTAAAAGCATGGAGGGAATATTCTCCCCAACTTTAGTCCTCTCCAATGTTTAACTTGCAGTTCCTCAAACTTTGCATTTCTACTGGATGCCTGAAGTATTTTGCTCTCTCACTTTGCCTTTTTTATTCCCTTTAAGACTCATCTAAAGTCATAACTTCTTTAGGGCTTGCCTAGTCTCTTCCCCAGGTATTAGAATTTTCTCTATGATTACCTTTTCATACACTACATCTTGAATTTACTAAGCTATTCACAAGTTTTTAGCCACATTAAAATGTATACTACTTGAGGACAGGGATTATTTTTGTTTTACTTTTGTTCCCCAATACAAATAAAACTTTGATATCCTTATTCCCCATCCCTTCCAATATGTCATTTCCCAACTGATCCAAGTATTTCAATAGGCATTTTTTCAGATGAAGTATTCAAACTTGTATATGGTCATATAAAAACGCTCTAAATGGCTACTGATTAGAGAAATGCAAATTAAAACAATTCTGAGGCACTGCCCCACTTTGTTCAGATTGACTTAATATGACAGAAAACAGAAAATGGCAAAGAGTGAAGGGGATGTGAGGAAAATTAGGATACTAATGCATTGTTGATAGAGTTGTAAACTATTTCAACCATTTTGAACAATATGGTACTATGTCCAAAGAGCTATAAAACTATGCATATCCTTTTGATTTAGCAATATTTCTAGGAATATAGCCTCCCAAGATTTTTTTGAAAATAGGAAAACAAAAAAGACCTAAATGTGTAAAACAGGAGCCACCCAGTTGCCTCAGAGTCCATAGGGAGAACAATGTTCAATTCTGGGAACCATAGTTTAGGAAGGATATTTATTTATAAATTGGAGAATCTTTCTAGCGGAGAATAATCATAATATCAAAGGGTCTTAATTTATTGCCAAATGATGCTGTGTTGAAGGAAATAGCAATACTTTGCCAGGTGAAAAGATAACAAGAAGGCACCAGGGTGACAGTGCTTGAAAGGTTGCCCATCATACCAGAGGGACTGGACTTAGATTCTTTAGTTTTGGAGAGTAAAACATTGTAGAGACTGAAAAGTAACAGACCATATTACCTTTTGTTTGGGGGATGGGGTGAGGAGGGAGAGAATATGCATCACAAAATGTCCAAAATTATTATTAAAAATTATGTTGGCACATAAATTTTTTTTAAAGAAAAGTAACAGACTACAGCTAAATATAAGGAAAACTTCCTTACAATCATAAGCTCATCCAAAACTGGACTAGATTGCCTGAATAGTGTTGATGAATTCAAGCCATGATTGAAATGCCAACCCATCACATGGATAGTCAAGGAGATCCTTTTTTTGGAAATGGATTAAACTTAATACCTTCTGAGGCTCTAGGCATCTCTGAAACTCTATTTGATTTTGTTGGTAATCAGTGAACCAACAAAAACCTCCCCAAGAAAAGATTTTGACATGCTAACCTCATAACCTTTTTTTGACAAGTTTACCAAACTGCTAGGTTATCAGACTGCTAGATTAAGGCAAATGTCTCAGTGAAATGACTTTCTAATCACACATTTGCTACTTATGGTAGCCTGAGAAAGTCATCAACTTCTTGGGCTTTGGTTTTCTCTCATTTGTTAAATGAGGGAGTTGGATTAAAGGCTTCTTTGGTCCCTTCTTGTTCTGTCTGCAATCCAATGATGAAACAGGATATGACAAGGCATTCAAACATTCTTTAGTGCAACTCTTTCTGCCTAACACTTTAAACACAGAGATTTTTAATGTTGATTATTTGTTTTAGATTACCTTCAAATTATAAAAAAATTCACTAAATATCTCATCTTCTAAATGAACTCATTTCTGTTTATGTTAAAATTCACTTGTCTCAGTAATTGACCTTTAGAACACCTGTCTGAGTGTTTTATTTCCTCTTTTGCTTTATCACTAAATATTGAAAAGGTGTGTTATTCAGACATAAATGACCTACTTTTTTGCTTAATAATATGAAAATATGAAGTCACAAGCTACTTACCATAAATGTAGCACCTAATATAGTGTTTTGCACATAGTAGGCACTCAATAAATCTTTGTTGAAATAATGAGTGAACAAATGAATGAAATGATCACATTCCTTTTTCTTTTCTAAAACGTAAATGGTGGTTCATATTAGATTAATTTAGCATTCCAAGTAGTGTTGGGAAACTGGCAAAATGTTCAGTGCTTTTTCTTCATGTGTTTTATCCATCTCTTGTTATGAAAGTACTTTTGTTACTTAAAGAAACAAGGGGAGGCTAAATACACCAATAAGGAAATGGTCTTTGTGTATTGCAGTCTCTGGAATATCTGTCAGACTCATTATGACCTTTAATGATAAATATACAATTGTATTTTTTTCTTGTAATTTTCCCTTAAGCTAGGACTTTGGGCCAGGGTGAGTGGAGGTTGATATATGATTGTGAGAATGTCTGGACCTCACTAAGGAAATATCTTTTAAATATGCAAATTATAACTTGTATTGCTGTCAATCTTCAGAAATCATCTGAAAATATTGACAATTTAAGTAACAATGGCCATTATAATAAGCCAGTATATTTCAGATTTAAAACTCCAAACCTAATCTACTCAACATGGAGGCTTATGCTCTTTTTACTAGAACTCACTATCTACCACACTAGAACTATATTCTTTAAAATTGAAAGGAATTTTTCCTAACTTATTTCTGTTAAATTAAATTAGTGAGATATAATATATTTATATAATATAGAAGAATATGATATGATGTTATACATATCATAATATAAAATCATTGAATTAATATATCTAGTATAGGAAAAATATTCAGAAAGAAAAATATAAGGTTATATATTCAGGAAGGAATTCCACACAAGATATATTATCATGCTTTTTATTTGAATTTTTAATATTTATGGAAATGCCCTCCCATTTTCTTCTCCATTCTTTGGTAAAATGAATGACTTATTGGATGGTGATAGGAAGATAGATATATTAAGAAATAAAGATGAAATATAAAGAAAAAAGAAAGGAAGGATTTTCTAAATTTATTTATCGTTCTTTTTCAGAATAAATGTTGAGAATATATTCCAACTGCATGAAATTGCTTTTAGGGGAAATTTTGCTAATAAGGTCTAACTGGATTTTTGAATTATAAAGATTGTTATTTATTCCTTTAAAATATCATAGTATCTAGGTCTACTATAATGTGGTTTTATTTTAAATTCC
Organism: Monodelphis domestica; assembly: GCF_027887165.1. Classification (NCBI taxonomy): domain Eukaryota; kingdom Metazoa; phylum Chordata; class Mammalia; order Didelphimorphia; family Didelphidae; genus Monodelphis; species Monodelphis domestica. The sequence continues at coordinate 304,870,701 of NC_077228.1, forward strand.
TGAATAGTAGTTTGGTTGCTAGACATGCTAGGAAAGAAGACACAGAACAAGTTTTCAGGGATGGACAAATTCTAGACTAGTTCCACAAATTCCATTTCCAGTACCTACCTGGGATTTTTATATGTTTAATGGCCTCCAGACTTTTTTCTGATTATTCTGAAATAAATCTTGAGTGGTGTATTTTTCATTGTTAAAACTATTGGGTAGGAAAAAAGTAGGTGGACAAGTATTATCTGTTTTCATTCTATTTGGAATTACACCTTGTTATAACACAGAAGTATTGGATGATTGAATACAATAAATAATGGAGCTGTGGTTTGTCACTTTAGAATATACTGGGAGAAATGATAGCTCTCAAAAATGTGATTGAGAACATTGGCTGACCTTCAATTGGTGGTGTAAGAATACTTCATTTTGCCAAAGAACCATGCTGTTTAAAGAATGACTTCTTAAAGTGTAACTATATTGAGAAGTTAAGATAAAAGAATCCTAAAAAAATCCACAGTGGCTATGGAAAATAAGTTACTATTTAGAGTAATCAGGCTCTTTCATCATTTGGCTCCAAGAAATATTTTGAAAATGAAGAACTAAGCCACACTCTAGCTCATAGATTTGTTTGTGTCTGCCTAACACTGGCACTCAAAATTATTCAGGGTATAAAAGGTCCCTGTTAAATTCAAGTCTTCTTCATTTTAAAAGGGATTCTTTGATTTTTGTCCAAAGCCAGGTTTTGTAGAGCAGTTAGTTACTTGCAGTGTACTTAACTAGGTATTTCTTGGAACAAATAGCATGATTGAGGTTCCTTATATGTACGGTGAATCGGAAACTCTCTGCTTGTATTTATTTGCCCTTTTCTGGGTAACTTAGAATTTCAGTAGATTGAAATGCTGTCTGTGGAATCAGAAAACTTAAGTTCAAATCCAACCTCAGGTACTTATGAGAAGATGGGCAAGTCACTTATACTCTGTCTGCCTCAGATTCCTTAAGTGAAATATGAGCACTTGCCTCACAAGGTTGTTGTGATGATCAAATGAAATAATACTGAAAAATTCTTAGCACAATGTCTGGCACAGAGGAGTTACTTAGTAACTCCTTTTTTTTTTCCCATTCTTTGCCATCATCTACTAGATCAAATTGCAACTGTATTGATATCATCTGTGGATTTATGCCATTCAATAGATAGAACATGTTGTAAAAATCTGTGATTTTGATAAAAGCTTTATAATAATAAATTTGATAGGATTTAATACACATAAAGGGAACCAAATAAAAAATAAAAATATAGATAATCTGTTAGTTACACTGCCTTCCTTGTTGGAAGGAAATTCAACTGCTTTAAGTATTTAAATAAGCATTTTATTGAATTTACCTGCTTAGCTTACTAATCCATATTTGAGATGGCTAAGAGATAGTTTTGATTAGCCCTTGTTGATTTAGCATTTTATAATCTCATTATTTACAGTTATTTTATATTGATTTATTATTTGATTAATTTATTATTATTTATTTTGAATCAACATTTCAATTTTAACAATTCTCAGTAATGAATTGATGCGTGATTCATTGGCCAAATATTCTGAGGACGCTCCATGATTTAATAGATCAAGTAAGAAAGAGCTTATGATTATTATGTCTTCAGGATTTAACTTTCAGTTATTTAATTTTCTGTTCATAATTCTATCTACATGTGTTGCTACGGTTTCTTCTTACCTCCAACACTGGACATTCGCGATGAATCCTGGTGATTATTCGATTTATTCCGATTCTGATTTTTCCTTTTGTTTGCTGCTCGTACAGAGCGGAGAAGAACTTCACTTGCCTTGAAGAAGGCAACCATGAAAGGCTGCTTGGACTGAGGCCCATGTCTTCCTATAAGGCCAGCCGATTTAACATTAATACTGCGCCCTAAAATGCGACACATAGACCATGATATAGCATGGGAAGTGCAAAAGAAAAATAGTTACAAATCAGGTCCTCTAACAGAGCTACTTCTAAACTAAAATTTCCTTTCAATGTCAATATAATACTTAACTAATTCCTCTCAAACACTGAAAATATTCTGAAGGAGGAAATGCTATTAAGTTTATATGATAGACTGGAGTTCCTAATAAAGAATGCATATTTACTATTATAATCAATTAGTGGTTTTCTACAGGCAGATAGATTACTTATTTTATGGCTTAGCATCAGAGAACATAACATTTAGCATTGGAAGGAATAAGATGAATAAAACTTCAGAAGTCAGGAAAACAGAATTCGAGAATTGGAAGAGACCTCGATTCTCTTAGTAGAATAGAAAATGAAGAAATTGAACTTTATAAAAGGTAGAGAATTTAATCAAGATAAATTAATCTCTAAACACCCATTAAGGCTCAGTTTGGTCTAGGCACTGTGCTAAGTGCTGGTGTTACCAAAAGGGGCAAAAGGCAGCCTTAACCTCATGGAAATCATAATCTAAAGAAGGCAAACAATTATATATGAAGCAAGATATAGACAGGATAAATAAGAAAGAATTGAAAGAGGGAAGGAAATACAATTAAGAGAGGATAGGGAAAGGTTCTTGTAGAAGGTGGCATTTTAATTTGTACTTAAAGAAAGCCAGGGAGGTCAGTAGCCAGAGAAGAGGATGGAAAGCTTTCCAGGCATGAGGGACAGACAGAAAGAATTCCTGGAGATAAGGATACAGAGCGTCTTGTTTATGGAAGAGTCATGAAGCCAATGTCAGTGGATCTCAATCCACTTGCATGTACTAAAACTAAGTTTCTTATTTTAATAGATAGATAACTTCTTATTTATTCATTTATTCATACATTTATTTATTTATTCATTTGTTTGTTTGTTTGTTTTGACTTCTACTTACTAGCCAGAAAGCCTTTAGTTTGTGTTCATTAGTCAATGTGGGTTGAGAAATTGCAAAGTAATACTAATATTAGCTGAACATATTTATTAATTATCCTTAAGAAAATAAATATAAAAATGATGCAGAATGAAGTGAGGATAATCAGGAAAATATATGTGACTACAAAATGCAAAGAAAAAAATTTTAGAGAATTTTAGAGGACAGGAGCAGAGAAATTTGTTACTACTACATATTTTTTTAAACTGCTACATTTTGTCTTAGAATCAATACTATGTATTATTTCTAAAGTAGAAGAGTGGTAAGGGTTACACAATGGGGGTTAAGTGACTTGGTGAGGGTCACACAGCTAAAAAGTTTCTGAGGACAGATTTGAACCCAGTACCTCCCCTCTCTAGATCTAGTTTTCAATCTACTGAGCTATACTAGTTGCCTCTATGATTATATAATTTTAAAGAGACACTTTTAGAAAACAGATATTCAATTTCATATGTGATATTCATTGTTCTACTTTATACATACATATACTCACATTTGTTAATCATTAGGTTTATAATTTAATACTTAATAAGAGTATGATAAATAAAATAATAATATATTCTTTAGCTTAACAATTGGATTTTGTTGTTGCTGTTGTTTACTCCATTGCTAACCTCTGTTGCACAGTTAAGAATGAAAAATTATTTTCATTGTTTATTTAAAATATGCCAAGTACATAGACTATTAGAATTATAGTAAAGAAAAAAATTAATATGTATTTGAAAATAAATATTATAATTCAGTCTATTAAAACAATAGCAAGAATGATACAATGACTAATGACCTGAAATCTTTATGTTCCCCCCTGTCATTTTTTCAGAAGTACATTGAAGGGATTACTTGCTGGCACAGTGGATTGAGAAGCAGGTCAGGAGTTAAAAGGACCTTGGTTCAAATCTGGCCTCAGATACTTCCTATGTGATCCTAGGCAAATCACTTAACCCCTATTGCCTAGCCTTCATCACTCTTCTGCCTTAAAACCAATACTTAATATTGATTCTTTAACAGAAGGTAATGGGTTAAAAAAGATAAATTCAAATAATTCTTAATATGCTTCTGGAATGTGCAATTTCAGAGAACGTGCACCCTACTTCAAATCTCAATTGGCACAGGTGACCTTCATCTCCTACCATTCTGACCTGCCTTATATGTTAGATTTTCTGGAGTCTCCTAGGTATTGGTCTGGAAACCCAGAACTGGGGAAGATGATCTACTCCAAAGTCTAGCTAACTCTCTGTTAAGTTTCTGAAAAACTGTCAGAATAACCAGACTATGTCTGCAAGCCTCTGAGCATGTAACAATCTCAGGTAGATCCCAGAACTGTCCTATCAGTCTAAAACATCTGTCTAGCCCAAGAGAGAGAATCACCCACTTGACCTAACTCATATTACAGGAAATATTCCCCAATGTCTCTTAATTGGTGCCTTCTCTCTTCTAGTTATTATGTATTTTTCCTGTGTGTAGCTGGTTTGGAGATATTTGTTGCAAATTATTTCCCCCATTAGACTGTGAGCTTTTAGAGGCTGGGGAATTTTGTCTCATTTTGTTTCCCCAGCGCTCAGCCCAGTTTCTGGCATTGAGTAGGCATTTAATAAATGTTTATTGATAGCAACTCACGACTTCTCACTTAGCATCCATTGAAAGGCAACTATTGGCAGTAGAGACATCTCAAAGTCATAGCTCTTGCCTCGACTTGCACTTACAGAGCCCCAAAATTCATTCGGATTGAATTCTGGATAGAGAGGAGATTCAGAACTGCAAATGCCCAAACTCACTCAGCCTACACCTTTCCAAGGAGCTCGAGGCCAGCATAGACTAGCATCCACTAGGAAGAGAGGTTAGGGCCAATGTGATTCATGTCACCAATCAACCAGATATGGATGGGTTCACCTATTTACCTATTTTTCCCATTTGAAGAATATAACTATCAATTATGTATGACTATTACATTGTATTCAAAACAAATGAGTAAACTGTAAATGTCATTTCATTCAACTGAACCAGGGAGATTAGTATGTTATGAAATGTAAAAATTCTAACTACGATATATTTGAGATTTCAAAATTAGTCTGGATATAGAACTTACTCAACATTCAAGAGTAACAAAAAATAGGGGCTGAGATCTATTCATGATTGACTCTGGTTCTCCTCCTGAGGGAAATGTATATTTTATTAAAATATTTATTCAGTAAAGACAGTGGAGGAGCCTGACTCTGTTCTCCGACCTGACCCACCCTTGAAGAAAAGCAAGGAAAACAAGTCGCTGAAATGGCATCAGTGACATTTTAGCAAATAAACCCTTGCTCTTAGCAGAATTTATTTTGGCAGCATAAACACTTTTGTGTGTACGTGTATTATGCAGGACTCTACAACTGCCGGCAAACGAGACAGTGTCATGTGAGGCTGTGCAGCTGTTCAAGGGGGACACAGAGGTCCTTTAAATGTGAAGGTATTGGTAAAAGAACGTTGAGTTGTCTGGGCAGCATCAGTGTCCTCAATGATTGTTCTACAACAGATTGGAAAAATTTGCTTAAGAGCTCCAAGGATTGAAATGGTCATCTGCTTTCCAAATGTGTACTGTCACTAGACTCCATCCAACCAGTGAAGGGGAGAAGGGGGAGAGAAGAGAAGAGACGAAAGAGAGACAGACAGACAGATAGACAGAGCCAGGGACAGAGAGAGAGAGACAGAGAAACAGACACAAACACAGAGATACAGAGACAGAGAGACAGATTGAGACAGGGACAGAGTAACATAGAGAAAAAGAGAGACAGAGACAGAGACAGACAGACAGAGACAGGGACAGAGACAGACAGAGGAAGGGAGAGAGAGAGAGGAAGAGAGAGAGAGAGAGAGAGAGAGAGAGAGAGAGAGAGAGAGAGAGAGAGAGAGAGAGAGAGAGAGAGAGAGAGAGAGAGAGAACTCACAAATAACCAGGGCTGTAAACCTTAAACAAATAAGCATATAGGTTTCCCTTTTAAATGCAAACTCACAGTGGCTTTCTGCCAGGGTCTATATTTCTTAGAAAAACTCTATCACTGGCATAAATGAAAGAGGCAGTTTGATTTGTGGCTAAAGCAGTTTCCATTCTACTTCCACTGTAACAAATGTATTAATTCAGCTCAGACTTCCTCCTTCTGGCAGCCCTTTTGCTTTAAAAAGAGAAATTAGAAGTCCCAGCCAAATACCATACCTTGAACTGACCCACTTCAATACATAAACACTTTTACAACATGTTTATTCAGGTGTAGCACTTTAAATTGGTTTAAGATGTTTCCAGTGACAGAGAGCTCAGCAAAGGGAAAAAGAAGAACTGAGAAAGTTAACAGTTATGGAATAGAATAACTGGCAACCTAGGCTGCACAACTTTGAGTAGCAACTCTCTCCATCTCTTCCTCTCTCCCTCTTTCCCTCTCCTCTCCTACCTTGTTTCTCTCTCTCTCTGTTTCTGTCTCTGTCTCTATCTCCGTCTTTCTCTCTGTCTCTGTCTCTGTCTCTGTCTCTCTCTCTGTATGTCTGTCTCTGTCTCTCTGTCTCTCTGTCTCTGTCTCTCTCTTTCTCTCTCTGTCTCTGTCTCTCTCTCTGTGTAAAATAGTAAAGTCGAATTTGGGAAGCTTTTATTTTCAGAGTATGTTTTAATGGAGTGTTAATTTAACAGTAGCCAAATTTGCTGCTTATATACATTTATAGTTGTAGAAATCAAATTTGATGCTTTGGCTATTAAAGTCTAGCAAGACAATCCCAGATAAAATGCAGTTAGGGCCTCTTTCTATTTGTTAAAATAATCACCAGCATGCAGACAGAGAATTAAGCACTCAACACATAGTTCCCATCTTCCTTTACTTTTAGAGAGCTTTCAAATATTATTCCAATGAATACTTTAATTTTTATCAGAATGGGATTAATACTTTATTGGCCTGAATCACTTATTAGATTTATGTCCTGAAGACTGAAAAGATGTGAGGTGGTTACAAATCTAGGTTTCTTCAACTTTACAAAGGTGGATATTGTGTGAGAAGCAAAATACCCTTCAAACTAACGTGAACTCCCTTTAAAATAACTTTTAATATTATTAAGTTTCCTTTTGGTTTCCTTTTGACTTCAGCAATGAGGTGGCTATTAAGATTCCACAAGTTAAGGTTTGCTTAGTTACCCCAGGTATCAAGCCATTCAGTAGAAAAATTAACTCTTTGGCCTACTCCTTTAGAAACATAATATGCATACACAGATCATGGGCACCTCCAGGTACTGGATCTTTTGAGAGATCAAAGGGTAATTTTTGTAGGAAACCCAATTTTAAGCCTGAATGGAATCTAGAGTATCTTTAACATTCTGCAAAGAATATATTTAGTGTATTGTAGATAACAGATCTTTCACAATATTTATTTTTGTAACTCATATTTTATTCCTAGCTGCATCACAGAAGAAACCACAAAGGCATACATATTCTGAGATGTCCAGACTAAAGTATTTTTTGAAAATTTGGAATACTACCTATGGCATATATTGCCATCATGGCCATAAGGGATTAGCTTTTCCAAACCAATCCATAGTTCTGGGTAAATTTATGGCCCAGAGACATAACGATTGACTGTGTACTACATCACTGAATGTGCTTGGAAATAGGAAACTGGGAAATGTGTGATTGGGAGGGAGGGGGGTACCTAGAAAAAGGAAAGGGGGCAGTGGGAACAAATTTAGAAACTCAGGTTTTGGCACCTGAAACAGACTTTAAAAAAAAAAGAAAAAAATTACCAGGAATGAAAGAAACACTCTGTAAAATTATACTGGTAGAATTTTGGGAAATGGGTAGAAAAGACAAGAAAGGTACTAAAATACATCAATCTGTGTTTCAGTCATGACTCATTTTTACTTCTCAATTTTAATGTAAGAAAGTGTAAAAGAAAGTTTTAAATGGGTTGGAGATATTTTACTACTTAGAGGATTATACTCTTCACTCAAGACTTAGTAAGTAAGGGTATATTTATGAGGTCCATTAGATATCATTTGATCTGATTGACTTCACCAGTATGAGGAGTGGGTGTCAAGACATTCAGAGCTTTGACCCCTTCCTTATGGCTTTTTGTTGTGTGAGCAGTGAAAACAGTAAAATTAGTCATATCTGCCCAAGGATAAAATGAAGAAAATTTCAATTTGCTGTGAAAAGGTGGTTTGGCAAACTGAAGCCCATCCCATATCCATTGGCGTTGTGTTTCAGACCAGTCCTTTCAGAAAATGTGACATTCAAAATGTTTATTTCTTAAAAAAAAAGGCTTATTAAGGAGCCCCTGACATGAAACAGCTCTTTAGAGATATGTTGATATTATAAGGACAAGTGAATCAAAATATGAGCATTTAGTTTCCCTCTAGGATATACAGTTTGGGGGGAAATGTACTTGGGGGTTTATCAGTCTCCAAACTTTGATATCTTTTCTGAGTTGTTAGTATAAATTTGTGTTTGTTTCTTTTCTACAGCAAATCCACAAGCAACTGGCTGCCTAACCCAAAACACCTGTGATGATACTTAAAGCAAAAACTGCCTTTTACTTCATTTCAAAAGAGAAGTTGTGGTCAATAGTCTTCATGGAACCTTCATTATTAGTATTTTGTCTCCAGCACTTAATATGGCACCTAGTACAAGGAGACGTTGAACAAATCCTTGCTGAATAATTGAAAGAATAATTTTTCTGTGCTCCCAGGCAAATAGCTAAGATGCTCAATTGCAGAACAATTGAGGAGACCTGCTTATCCGAAAAGAATTTCCTGTTAGAAAGTTTCCTACAACCAGGGGTATTATGGAACTGGCTACTCTAGGGTTGAGAGAGCTCAGTGTGATAGCTTTTACTTTAGAAATATGGAAATGCTACAAATTAGGGCTTGATTTTGTTGTTGTTGATTGTCTAAGCTTTAAAAAGTTGGAGAAAATGGTTATTGATATTAAAGTTAAAACTGTGTCCTACATTTTCACAGAGCTGGCTGTCGAATGTTTATCAGTATACTCCTGCTCAGAAATTAATTCACAGGTATGTCCCCCCCCCCAAAAAAAAAAGTTTTCTTCTACATAGTATAATTTAAAACTATAAGTATTTATATTTTTGTTTTGAACTTAGCAACAAATATATATGTATATATATATATATATATTTTAACAAACAGATAATAGAAAAAAAAAGATTGGATAAGAAACTGTGAAATTCTGTTATGAACAGATTGACTTTTTAAGAAATGTATCTCAGTGGGCAGCTCAGTGGCTCAGTGGCTTGAGAGCCAGACCTTAAGATGGGAGTTCCTGGGTTCAAATCTGGACTCAGATTCTTCCTAGTGGTGTGACTCTGGATAAGTCTCTTAATTCCCATTGACTCACCTTTGCCACTCATCTGCCTTGGAACCAATACAAAGTGTTGATTCTAAGATGATAAGGTAAGGGTTTTTAAATATAAGAAATGTATCCTAATAAGGAATCCTTATGCTCTTGTGATTTCATATTGCTTTCACCAGTTTAATTTTCAGAGACATTAGTCTTGTACTTTCTTCTTTTAACTTGGTGATTTAGACAGGGTAGAATTCTTTCTCACAGAATAAACTAAATGATGCTAACCATAGTCTAAAGTAGGATGAGAAAGTAAATTTAGACTAGGTCTCAATACAGCATCAAATTAAATATATACCAAATTGTCTGTTACCTGAATCATGATTTTGATTGAAAACTGAATCAATTCACATGGTTTTAAGTTATACTCCAAAAACACAAAATTATAACTATATAGACTAAATAAATTATTATAAATGGTTGAAGAAATTAAGAGAATTGTAACCAATTATGTACTTAAATTATCTTCTCAGTTAATAAAATGTTATTTATTAAAATGTTATTTATTATATTATTATATAATATTATTAATATTATTATATAATAATATTATCATATAATATTATTATATAATATATAACATATATTATTATATAATAAAATGTTATTTATTATAAAAATATGTTATTATGGGTCTCCCCTAAATTAGGGAAAAATACTCTAATACTCAGCTTTGTGGAATTCAATGGCAATTGAATATCAAATTTCATTAAGACTTGTTTGGGACATTTAGGTGGTACAATGCATAGAGCACTGGGCTTGGAGATGGGAAGACATCTTCTTGAGCTCAAATTCAGTCTTACATACTTATTAATTATATTATCCTGGGCAAGTAATTTTACCCTGCTTGCCTCATTTTCTTCATCTGTAAAATGAGCTAGAGAAAGAAATGGCAAACCACTACAGTATCTTTGCCATGAAGACCTGAAAAAGGTTCATAAAGAGTTGGATACAACTGAACCACAACAAATTATTTGTTTAAAAAAATGAGAAAGATGGGATAGCTAGATGGTTAAGTGATACAGAGTCATGCCTTTGATTATTTCTCCAATGTGGTTGGATTCTATTAATTTGATAATAGTTTCTTCATTAATCCATGTGGAATCATCTACTTGAGTCCATTTAGGATCATAGGATTTGGGAGCAGAAAAGAGACCTCAGAGATTATGTAGTCCAGCCTTGATTTGAAAAGAAATGAGCTTTATGATATCCCTGATAACTGGCCATTTAGCCCTGACTTGAAAACCTCCAATGAGGAGAACCTTACTCCTTTATTCAATTTTAGAAAATCCATATAAGGCAGGAAGTTTTCCTTATTTAAGGTGAAACTTAAAAAAATGTTTGTACAATATAATATCATTAATTCATAGTCTCAATCTTTCCAGAAACATAGTCCCATAACAATAAAACTCAAGGATCACTTGATACACATAAACATGAAGTCTTAGTTGGTATACTGCAAAGCTCTAACCTGACAATTATTGCTAATTGTGTTTAGCAAAAATCTATTAAAGACCAGAAGCAACCCTAAGTGATTATCTCAAATAAAGGGTAATACAGACCATTCTATTTCTAAAACAGATTTTAGTCTAATGATTTCAGGAAAGTTGTTGTTGTTTTAAGATATCTAACACTATCATAGAGGAAATTTTATTTCTGAAACACTACAAAATGGAAGCTAAAGCAACAAAATAAAAGCAAAGTGATTGAAGAGGGTTATATAGTTCTCTTTCTTTTTATCATCATCATCATTGTGCTCTCTTTGGGCCATGAATTTGCTTTTCCCTTCAGGAGGTAGACATGTTTTGCAAACTCTAGCATGGCACCTTGGCCTCCACTGGATTTCCAAATATACTCAGCAGCATTTTGGGCAATGGAATGCCACTCATGGCAGCTTTCTTCAAGCATTCTCCATCAGAAACTTCAATTCTTAGATATGCCACTTCTTTCCAACATAAACTTATTTTTTTCCCCACTTGTCTATACAACTGCTGGCTTAATGGATATACCAATTTCCATTCTCAAATTCAGTTTGAAGCTTTGGTGGTTCACAGCTGTCCCTGGAGGCCAAGCAGGATGATTCAAATTCCTCTGTCCTGCAGAGTTCTTCAAATATTGGAAGACAGCTATCAAGTTCCACTTAAGTATTTTATTTCTTAGCCTAAATCTTTTCAGGTTGCTTCAAGTCACATTTGAATTACAGAATTTTTTTTAGACCCTCCAACAATCTAGTTGCCTCTGCTCAATATTCTCCAGGTTATCATTATTCTTACAATGTTGTACCTAGAACTACCTTAACTTTACATTAATTGTTCAGACCAGAGAACACCAGGTCTGGAGACAGGAAGACCTGAGTTAATGCAACCTCAGACATTTACTAGTTGGGTGTTACTGGGCAAGTCATTTAACTCTGTTTGTTTCAGTTCCCTCATTTTTAAAATGAGCTGGAGGAGGAAATGGGAGACCACTCTATTATCTTTGCCAAAAAAACTCCAAATAAAGTCATCAAGAGTTTGGACATGACAGAAATGACTGAACAACAATGAAATAGTTTGATCAGGGCAGAGAGGAACAGGTTTGTTACCTCCCTTATTCTGTAGAGTTGGAAGTCTTTAATATAGGGACAACTGTGGAATAATTCATAATGCTATACTTTAAGACACCTAATTTTAATTAAAACTGCTACAAATTTAATAGAAAAGATCACTAAAGAGGAAAAATAGCAATTTTCTCTAAATGAAGAAATTCATTTTCAGAAAATTATGTGGCAAGATAGAGGAGACCTCTATCTGATGAAAAAGGAATGGAAAATAGTTTTTAGCTAATTTCTTTATGGAGGATAATTTCAGCTTGAATCCCACTATCTTGATATGAGTGGAAAGATAGTAGAGTCATTTGAGAATATGGAATGTAGACTTTTCAGCACAAGAAGGTAAAAAGAATCATTATCCTCGATAGGTTTCTCAGAGAAAGAAAGGAAAAAGATTGATTATATAAATGTGAAATTCTCCATAAGAATTCTGAAAAAAAGATATAATAAGTTATACCTTAGAAGTTACAGATGTTAGAAGGGATAAGGGCTTTATTTGGTTGGAAACACAGGAAGAGAAAGGAGCCTTATGACTAAAGCAGTGACAGGAAAGAAAATTCTAAAGGGTTGAGAATTGAACCTGGTGAGACTCCAGGGAGGATGAATAAGGGGATAGAACCATAAAAGAACAGGCCCAGGTTTTTGTGCCTAGTTTTGGAAGCTGTCCAGAAGACTGAAGTGTTTTACTGCATAAAGAGCAGCACTGAGGTGATGGAAAACGATTACTGTTTTCTGCTATAGGGCCATCAGTCTGCAAATGAGGAGGCACAATGTCTCAGGAATGACAAGCCTTAAAATGCATTTTAGTCGGAATTTATTCTTAGCTAGTGAAATGATGGATCTATGTGAAAAATGTCAGTTTACTTCCACGTAAACATTTCCTGTTCAGTAGTAACTTCTCTTTATACGGTATTTCTCTTACAGTTCAAAGTTCTGTATGGACATCATTTAAGTCATGTTTATCATATCCCAAAGAAGCTAATCACCCAGGGATATTATAGTCCTTATTTATTTGGAGAAAGCATAAACTGCCCTTTCATAAAATCATAGGATTGCTAGATTACTCCTTTTTTATTTGCTTATTTTGTGCAAATATTTAAAACATGGCATTAGTCTATCATTAACCAAAGTCATGTGTATCTTTCCTTTAAAAGTATTAAAATATAAATTTTGAATAGAATTCTGAAGTCAAGAATTAATTGGCTAACTTCCACCAAATGGTTTCTAAGAATGATTTGTATATGTTCTAATATCAATAAAAGGAAGCTTTTCAGCCTATAACTAATGTAAGTTTGCTTCCTATCAGTACTTACGACTGTTTTATCTACAGTTGGTAAGAGCAGTCTTTGAAAGGCACTTAAAGTCAAACTCTTTGGAAAAGTTATTAGCATACAAAGAAGACATGCCTCTTTACCAGTATGTGATATATTATTTAAAACATTTTTTTATCATACAGAGAAGCATAGTTTGTTGAATATTTGACATTTTCTTTCAACTAGATATATTAAACTGTGAAATAAATGTAGGATTCCCCCAGAATTTTTGGAATACCAACATCATGAATACTAAAATGAATGACTTTGATACCTAGTAATGGAAATAAAGGAGAATAATATTCTGGTGAGTAAAAGTATGACAAAGTGGATAATGGGTTTGCCTTAAAGTTCAGAAAAACTGAATTCAAGGCCTATTTGAGGCATATGTTGGTTACATGATCTTAAGCAAAAAACTTTCTTAACCTCTCAGTGCCCAAGGCAACTTTCTAACACATGAATGAAATCACAGATGTGGACCAAAAAAGGAAAAAAAAAGTTTTATTTTAAGTTATTTTTATTAAACCCATAAATCAATACTGTGTATTGGTTCTAAGGTAGAAGAGTGGTAAAGGGTCAAGTGACTTGTTCAGGGTCACATAGCTGGGAAGTGTCTGAGGCCAGATTTGAACTCAGGACCTCCCTTCTCTAGGCCTGACTCTCAATCCACTGATCCACCCAGCTGCCCCCTATTTTAAGTTTTATTAAACTGATATTAAGAAGTTAGCATAGCATGGCATCCAGGTATGCCAACAAGGCATTTATGTGGTACAAAAGATAGGGTGATGGCACTGGAGTTAGAACCAATTTCATTCCAATCTAGCCTCAGAATTTACTTGCATGATGCTGGACAAGTCACTTAATCTATCTCAGTTTCTTCAATTGTCAAATAGAAATACATCTCAGAATTGTTGTGAGGATCAAATAAGATAATATTTGTAATGTGATTAGCATAGTTCCTGGCACAAAGCAAGCACACAATCAATCCTTGTTTCTTTCTTCCTTATATTATATATCTAAAACACCATGTATTTTATTCAGTATCAGTCTCTGTGTCTGTGTCTATGTCTGTGTCTGTCTCTCCCTTTCTTTGAAAGATTCTTAAAAATATGACTCAAGAAGGAAAGTTTCCTTTTGAACAGATTAAGTTCTCCAACCAAACAAAGCAAGATGAGGACCCAGCTGACACCTTCCATCTTGAGTCTCTACACAATGATAAAATAGTTCTAAGTTACTGAATGTGGTTTGGTCTAACTGATCTTCATGGACTTCTAGATGGATAATGTATTGAGATTATCTGCATCTCTGCTATTTATGCTGCCCAGTGGGTAGTGTCATGACCCTGTTTCAAATTCTAATCAAAGCCAGAACTATAAATTTTTGTCACCCAGGGATGAACATCATGAAATGGATTCACAATCAAATGTTGTAATGCATGTTATGAAAAAAAATACAGCATGTAAATAAGATAAATCTATTCAAATGAATAAATAGATTTATGATCTTATCAATTAAGGTGTTACCTTCAATGATACAGTTTGGAGTCTATGTCTACCCATCCAGTGGGATGCTTGTGTTATCTCACAATTTTACTACAAATGGCTCATCCATTATGACAAGGATCTTTCTTGCTCTCATCTAGCATCTTAAGGGTAACAGTGGAATATTCTGCTTGTCTTCCACTCATATCTCCACCAAATTCTAAAATATGTTGATGATAACATTCATCCTCATGAGGAGTTCCTCATTGCTTATATGCTACAGCATCCCCACATCCATCAGGTGTCTTAAGTGCTCTTTGTACAGTATTAATTTTTGTTATTCTAAGGCCTGCTATCATACAGCAATACTCCTATAATATTAACTTTGAAAAGATAAGCATTTGTTTTTATAGAACATTTCAGATCCATAAAGGAGTATTTAAATTTCTGAAAAGTCCTCCATCCCACTCCTTTTCTCCTTTTCAACTCTAGGTCCAACTCAATCTACTGGCTTAGACATATAGTCTATTAAAAAAAGGTCTATAGTGCATCCATCCAAGTGCATTCTATAATATGGTCAATAGAGACTCTACATCCCCTTGATCTTGGACAAGTTAAACTCCATTGACTGCTTACTAGTCACTTGAAGGAATTCTACATTGTTCTTGAGCTTCATTCAATTAGCACACCATCATCCTCAACCAGGAGTTTCAAGGAATCTCTTGATCTATAAGGAATTCTCTCCACTGGCTTTTTCTTTTCTTTCTCTTTCACAGTGGTGAATATGTTAAATAAAAATATTGTGATTATATTTTATGCCTTCTCTGATATTTTATCTGTTATTTTAAGTGGTTATTTTTGGTGATATATTTTCTATGGAATTTTGAATAATCTTGATGAATAGATAGGAAACACCTTATTATACAGAGACTATAAACATTAAATTTTTGTCTTTTCTAAATTTGGGGGGGTCAGGAACAAAATTATTAATAGTATTAGTTTGGGCATTCTTGTTTGAAATGATAATTAAGCTTTTAAAAAAATTCTGAGGATGAAGGTCCAGTGCATATCTATGTATACACACTTATGTGCATAAATAATATCCTCTATACCAGTGCAAGGATTACATGGGAAACTTGCTAATGGAATCTCATTAACAAAAGCACATTTTCTTTTCTCCAGCTTTGCTTTTTAAAAATAAATTTATTGCCAATAATGATGGTAGGGCATTGAATTTTTGTGGTCCAAGCTTTGTACCTGAGCTTCTTGACTTTCTAGTCCATTCAGAATAGGTTGTCTTTGAGATATTATATTGGATGGAGATATTCAAGTAAAATAAGGATGTGACAAATTCTTATGCACCTACCTGCATAAGCAGTTCAGCTTCATATCATATGGGATTTTTTTGCCTCAAATATTGTTAAAATTTAAAATCAACTGGATAATTTATTCTCTAAAGATCCTTTAATCCAACCTAGTATTCTCATTAATAACAGTAATAGTATTACTATTATTATTGTGATTAGTCATTTTATTGACAAGCTCATCCCAAGTGAAGAATCCATTTATCAATTCAGATTAATTATTGCCTCTTCCCTTCCTGTTCACACTAGGTCCAGTTGCACTTTATTTTTTTCCCTGGCCCATTAATGGGTAATTCCTTACATATAGAGTATTCCCTATTTCTCCACTTTCTCAGCTTTTTTGTTTTGTTTTGTCTTCCCTTACTTGAATGTGCAATATTATTGCACTTAATCCTGGTATTATTTTGGAATTATGCATGTACATATCCTGGTATATGGTGCAACCATACACACTACTAATTTTATTTTATTTTTTTAAATTTTTTGAAAAATTTAGTTAATTAGTCAATTTAGAACATTTTTCCTTCCCTCCCCCCCCCCCCCTTTCCCGTAGTCGATGTGCAATTCCACTGGGTTTTACATGTGTCCTTGATCAGAACCTATTTCCATGCTGGAAATAGGATGTTTTCAATAGGATGTTCCTTTAGTGTCTATATCCCCAATCATATTCCCCACAACCCATGTAATCAAGCAGTTGTTTTTCTTTGGTGTTTCTACTCCCACAGTTTTCCCTCTGAATGTGGATAGTGTTCTTTCTCATAGATCCCTCTGGGTTGTTCAGGATCACTGCATTGCCACTAATGGAGAAGTCCATTACATTAGATTGTACCACAGTGTATCAGTCTCTATGTATAATGTTCTCCTGGTTCTGCTCCTCTCACTCTGCATCAATTCCTGGAGGTCATTTCAGTTCCCATGGAATTCCTCCAGTTCATTATTCCTTTGAGCACAAAAGTATTCCATCACCAACAGATACCACAATTTGTTCAGCCATTCCCCAATTGAAGGGCATCCCCTCATTTTCCAGTTTTTTGCCACCACAAAGAATGCAGCTATGAATATTTTTGTATAAGTCTTTTTCCTTATTATCTCTTTGGGGTACAAACCCAGCAGTGCTATGGCTGAATCAAAGGGCAGACAGTCTTTTAGCGTCCTCTGGGCATAGTTCCAAATTGCCCTCCAGAATGGTTGGCTCAGTTCACAACTCCACCAGCAATGCATTAATGTCCCTACTTTGCCACATCCCCTCCAGCATTCATTACTTTCATTTGCTGTCATTTTAGCCAATCTCAGATCTATAATTTTAAACTGTCAGATCAAAACAGACATAAAAATAATATGATTATATCAATAGATGCAGAGAAAGCTTTTAACAAAACACAACACTCTTTTCTATGAAAAAAACACTTGAAAGCATAGATTTAAATGTTTTTTCCCTTATATTATTTTTTCTTATATTAATAAGTAAATATTTAAACCATTAGTAAACGTTATCTGTTTGGGGGATAAGCTAGAAGTTTTCCCTATAATATCAGGAGTAAAACAAGGATGTTCCTTAACACTACTCAATATTGAATTAGAAATGCTAGCAATAGGAATAAGAGAAGAAAAAACGAAGGCATCAGAATGAGCAAAGAGGTAATAAAAGAATTTTTTTTGCAGATAATATGATAACATATGTAGAAAATCCTACAGATTCAGCTAAAAAATTAAATATATCAATAATTTTAGCAAAGTGGGAACATATCAAATAAACTTGCATAAGTCAATCAATCAATCAATATTTCTACATATCACTAACAACATCCCTCAAGAAGAGATAGTAATAAATAACCCATTTAAATTAACCATAGATCGAATAAAATACCTAAGAGTACATCTTTTAAAACAAATCCAGAAACTATATAAGCATAATTATAAAGCACCTTTTATTCATATAAAGTCAGATTTTAAAAGTGAAGAAATATTAATTGTTCACATATGGGCAGAACCAATATAATTAAAATGAAAATCCTACCTAAACTAATCTACTTATTCAATGCCATCCCAATTAAATTACTAAAAAAATATTTTATTTCACTAGAAAAAATAATAACAAATTTTATTTGGAAAAACAAAAGGCAAAGAATATCAAAGGAAATAATGAAAAAAAATTAGGGAAGGTGGTCTAGCAGTACCAGATTTCAAACTATATAATACAGCAGTAATTATCATAACTATCTGGTCTTGGCTTAGAAATACAAAAGTAGATCAATTGAACAAAATAGACATACAACAAACAGTAATAAAAGATAATAGTAACCTTGTGTTCAACAATGGTAAAATTCCAGGGTTTTGGAATAAGAATCCCTATTTGGTAAATATTATTGGGAAAACTGGAAGACTGTCTGGCAGAAACTAAAATTTCACAAATGTCTTACATTATTTACCAAGATAGGATCAAATGGATATATGACCTAGTTATAAAGGGAGATATTATAAACACATTAGAAGAACCAGAAATATATTACCTATCAGATTTATGGATAGAAGATTTTATGAACAAGAGATAAAAGCATTGTAAAATATAAAACATAATTTTAAACATATTAAATTGAAGATGTCTTGTACAAATTAAACTAATATTGTCAAGATTAGAAGCAAACAATAAGTTGGGTGAAATTTGTGGACAGTTTATTAGATACAGGCTTAATATCTAAAATATGGAGAGAATTTTGTCAAATGTGTGTGTTATTCATTTTCCAATTGATAAATGGTTAAAAGATATGAACAGACAGCTTTGGGATAAATAAATCTAAGCTACATCAAAAGAGATGAAAGTTGCTCTAAATTGTTTTTGTTTAGAAAAATACAAATCTGAACAACTCTAAGACCTATCATCTCAGACCTATCTGACTGGCTAAAATGAGAGGGCAAAATAGCAAATATTGGATGGGATATGGAAAAATATGGACACTAGTGTTGGTGGGACTGTGAACTTATCCAACCATTTTGGAGAGCAATCTGGAATTATACTCAGAGAGTTATAAAACTGCATATACTTTTTGATCCAGTAAATCCACTATTAGGTTTATTTCCTAATGTAATCAAGGAAAAAGCAAAAAAACAAAAACAAAAACAAAAACAAAAAACCCTATATGTTCTAAACTATTTATGGTAGTTTTGTTTTTTTTTTTTTGTGGTGGCAAACAATTTGAAACTGAAGGGATGTCTATTAATTGGGAGATGATTGAAAAAGTTGTGGTATATGATCCTAATGGAATATTATTATGCTATAAGAAATGACAAATATGATGATCACAAAAAACCCTGGAAAGACTCATATGAAATGATGCAAAATGCAGTGAGTAGAACTAGAAGAATGTGGTGCATAGCAACAACAATAATGTTTGATGATCAGCTTTTAAGTATTTTTTTAAAACCCTTACCTTCCATTTTGGAGTCAGTACTGTGTATTGGCTCCTAGGCAGAAGAGTGGTAAGGGCTAGGCAATGGGAGTTAAGTGACTTGCCCAGGGTCACACAGCTGGGAAGTGTCTGAGGCCAAATTTGAACCTAGGACCTCCCGTCTCTAGACCTGACTCTCCACTGAGCCACCCCACTGCTCCCAAGTATTTTCAACAAAGCATGGATCCAGGAAAATTCCAAGGGACTCATGACAAAATGGGATATCTATCATCCTAGAAGAAACAGATGGAGTGTGAATGTAGACTAAAATATACCATTCTTTACTTTATTTTCCCCATGATTCTTTCTCTAGTGTAAGCAATATGTCTTTTGTTTCACAACATGATTAACAGGAAAATATATCTTATAAGAAGATTTAAATACAATCTCTATATTATCTGTCTTCTTGGGGAGGTGGGAAGGTGGGGGTGGGAAAAGAATGAGATATGGATTTTTGGACATAGCTAATGTCAGAGTTTTTTCTCTTGAGTAAGCATTTTTGGTCATTTATTACATATTAATAACAAAAAAATGAATTCTGTTTTTCTAAGGAATTTAATAATAGAACAATAGAAGAAATTTTACAGAGTAAGTTGTCTACTATAAAAGAATTATTTTATTTTGCCTTTCTCTTAATAAAAAACACAGTTTCATATTATATTTTCATTTGAAAGTAAATTATTTCATATTTAAATAGCTATATATTTTCCTATAAATGAATACTATGTTAAAAAAAGAGAACGAAAATATACAAAACAAGAGAAATTCAAACTTTTCTAGATGATTTGGCACTGCGTTAAATAGGCCTTTTTTCAAATGGTTGTGGTTACAGGTTTGAAAGATAAAATACTTTGACATCAAGACTCCAGAGGTAGAATTCTGTCTTTGTGATTTACTACCTCCATGATCTTGAGTAAGATATTGAACTCTCTGCATCTTAGTTTCTTCTTCTATAAAATTAATTTTTTTGTATTAGCTATTTGCTAAGGTGTTCCTTCCTGTTCTAAAACCTTATAGCACAAAAAATCCCAAAGAATTTATATGTAGCCAAAGATTTTCAAGAAATAGGTTCTTCTGAATATTCACAAGGATCTTCCTCCATCAGTGTTTCTTCTCCCTTTTTACTACTTACTATAAATCCTTTACTTCAAACCTCCGTTTTTCTGTATTTATATCAGTTGAGCCTAAATTCACAGTTCTTCAGTAAATGATATTCACAGTGATACTTAATCATAAACATGCTGAGAATTAAAACAAAGGGTTTGATTCATAAAATACGATAAAATTTAAAAAAAAGACTCCAGGGGATTTGTGTGAAATGGGTAGGGAAAGTGTGAAATCAGGTTTTCCATTTTATTTCTACATACATTTTATGATGTAATTCATAAAAAGTTTTTTTTTTATCATTTTGAAAGTGAGTTCCTTTCTGTGGATCACTACAGAAAATACAAACATCAAAAGATGGCAATTAGTCATGAAGAGGACCTTGGGGGCATAAACAGGGAAAATATGTGTAGACATTAAAAAGTAAATTTAAAAAAATGATTACTTATTTACTAGAGACTCAAAGTAACTGCAAATTACATGCTGATAGCTCTTATGCATGTTACTAAACCCCATCCCCATCTTTTGATGCAGAATGTGAGGTTAAACTGAAGTTTACTTCAATGAAAAAGAAAAAAAGAGTTATAAAAAAGAGAAAAAGAAACAGAGACAAATTGAGACAGAAACATAGATGAAGAGACAGAAAGGACAGATAGACAAAGACAGAGAGATACAAACAGGAAGGCAGAGATGGAGGATCATGGTTAAAAGAGACACACATAGAGGAGAGAAATTCCAATATACTCCAATGTCATGAAAAGATTTCTTCTCAGTGTATTCAAGGAAAATTGGCTAACCTCATAAGTACAGTCTTCTCTGAAGCAAATCCTGGCAGCCCAGAGATTCTCCTGTTGTTCAGATCAGTATGTGACTGCCTCAGATGGGAATTAGTCATTCAATGACTTAGTGACCTGAAGGTAAAGTGTATTTTTTTGCCTTGGAAAATAATTTCTATTCTTACAAACCATTCCTGAGGGCTTGGCAATATGATTTTGCCCTACCTCCTTCATTAAGCTTGTGCTATTCACTTAAAAGGAGCCCGAGAAAACAGTTTCTGTTCAGAGAAAATATTAATTAGAAGAGAGTAGGGATGAAGTGAAATAATAAGATAAGAAGAATGAAAATAAGAATAATCATAATACAAGTATAGTAGTAGTAGTAGTAAGTAGTAACTCACATTTACATATGACATTATTTATAAAATGCTTCCCATGCAGTATCTTATTTGATTTCCACAATAACTGTGGATCAGTCAATAAGTGCTTTTTAAATATCCACTATTTTCTGGACACTCTGTTAAGCAGTGGGGGATACAAAGAAAGGCAAAAGAAAATCCATACTTTCTAGGAACTCCCAGTCTAATGAAAGGAGTGAGGTACAATATGCAAACAACTATGTACAAACAAGTTATATACAAGATAAATTGGAAATAATCAACAAGTTTAAGAGGTATTGGGAAAAGCTTTACACAGAAAGGACGATTTTAGCTGGCATAGGAAGGGAGACAGGGAAACCAGAAAGGAGCAATGAGGAAGGAGAGCACTCCAGATTTATGAACCAATCAAAAATAGGCAGTCAGAGGATGGAGTATTTTGTTCAAGGAACAGCAAGATCAGTGTCAGATTATAAAATAGATGGAGGAGGGCAAGGAGTAAAAAGACTCGAAATATGGGGAGAGGATGAAAGTTATGAAGAATTTTGGATGCCAGAGGATTTTATATTTGATCCTAACAGTAACAGAGTGCCACTGGAATTTATTGAGTAGAGAGGTGACCTTTGCTTTAGGAATAAAGCTTTGATAGCTCATTTGAGGATAGACTGGTTTTAGGAATAACCTGTGAAAGGGAGATCAATGAAAAGACTATCACAAGGGTCCAAGGTATCATGAGATGAAATCCTGTACTAGGGTGGTGGCAATGCCAGAGGAGAAAAGGGGTCAAATACAAGAGATGTTACAAAGGAAATTGCTAGACTTTGGCAAGACATTCAATGAGGGAGGGTGAAAGAAAATGAGGACTCAAGGATGAAACCTAGGTTTTGGGCCAGGATAACTGTGAAAATATTTTCCCATGACAGTAATAGGGAAATCAGGAAGAGGGGATGGGAGAAAGATAATACATTGAGTTTTGAAAACGTCAAGTTTAAGATGTCTAAAGTATATCTAATTCAAAACATCTAAAAGATAGGTGGACATGTGAGACTGGAGGAAACAGAATTTGGGCAGAATAGGTGATTTTCAGAGTCATCAACATAAAGAAAATAATTGAATCCATTAGAGCTTATGAAATCTCCAACTAAATAAGCAGGCACAGTACAGAGGCCTGCTGGCATAACCTGAATAAAGAGAGGTAAGTTTGAGAGGAAAAGAACTGCACCAACATATGGAGAAGAGAGAATTAATGAGAGGAAGGTGATCAAACTTCTAGTGTTAAAGGCTAGAGTGGTCAAGAAGGATAATGACAAAGAAATTGCTATAAGAATATATAGATCATTAGTAAATTGAAGAAATAAGTTTTGTTGCATTATGAGGTTACAAACTAGCCTCTAGAAAATTAAGAGAGTGAGAGGAAACAAAATGGAGGTATCTAGTACAGGACTTCTCAAGAAGTTTAATCACAAAGGATAGAGGAAATATTGGATGACAGCCAGTGGGGTTGGATAGAAAAAGTAAGGATTTTTGTGAATAAGTGAGGCATGAACATGTTTATAGGTAGAAGGGATGCAGCTGCTGTATATATTGAAGAGATAGTGAGGATGATAGAGGGACAATTTCTTGAAGAAGACAGGACAAAATGAGATTTCTTGCACATCTAGAGACATTTGCCTTGGTAAGGAAAAAGGTCAACTTATTGTTTGAGACAAGAGTGAAATAGGAAATAATGGCAGAAAGTATCTGGATGATGTGAGATGAGGAGGATGGAAGGAGGAGCTCTTGTGTAATGGTCTCTTTTAAAAAATATTTATTCATTTATTTAGTATATCATAATTTGTTCAGCCATTCCCCAGTGGACACCCCCCCACTCCCTTTTCCAATTTTTTTTTGCCACCACAAAGAGTGCAACTATAAATATTTTTGTACAGTCTTTTTCCTTATTATCTCTTTGGGGTACAAACTCAGCAGTGGTATGGATGGATCAAAGGGCACGCATCCTTTGTGTATAATTCCAAATTGCCCTCCAGAATGGTTGAACCAATTCATAACTCCATCAGCAATGCATTAGTGTTCCAATTTTACCACATCCCCTCCAACATTTATCACTTTCCTTTTCTGCCATATTGGCTAGTCTGCTAGGTGTAAGGTGGTACCTCAGAGTTGTTTTTATTTGCATTTCTCTAATCAAGAGGGATGTAGAGCACTTTTTTCATGTGCTTATCAATAGTTTTAATTTCATGTGAAAACTGCCTATTCATATCCCTTGACCATATGTTGATCAGGGAATAGCTTGATTTTTTGCAAATTTGACTTAGTTCCTTATGTATTTGGAAAATTAAACCTTTGTCAGAGAGTTTTGTTATGAAAATTTTTTTTGCCAGTTTGTTGCTTTCCTTCTAATTTTGGTTGCATTGGTAATTTTTTTTTTTGGTTCAAAAAATTTTTAATTTCATATAATCAAAATTATCCATTTTACATTTTGTAATATTCTCTATCTCTTGCTTGGTCTTAAATTCCTTCCTTTCCCACAGATGTGACAGGTATACTATTCTATGTTCACATCATTTACTTAAAATTTCACTCTTTATATTTAAGTTATTTACCCATTTTGAATTTATCTTGGAATAGGATGTGAGATGTTGATTTAAACCTGATTTTTCCCATATTGTTTTCTAATTTTCCCAGCAGTTTTTGTCAAATAGCAAGCTCTTGTTCCAAAAGCTGGGATCTTTGAGTTTATCAAACACAAGCTTGCTGAGGTTATTTCCTCTAGTCTCTTAGCCAGTATCATACTGTTTTGATGACCACTGCTTTATAGGACAGTTTAAGATCTTGTACTGGTAGGCCCCCATCCTTCACATTTTTTTTCATTAGTTCCCTTGATATTCTTGATCTTTTGTTCTTCCAGATGAACTTTGTTATAATTTTTTCTAATTCTATAAAAAAAGTTTTTTGGTAGTTTGCTGGGTACAGCACCGAATAAGTAGATGAATTCGGGTAGGGTTGTCATATAGTTGTGAAGATCAAATAAGATAATAATTGTATAGTGCTCTGCACAGTGCCTGGCACATAGTAAGCACTATCTAAATATTATTTAAGATGAGGATGGTGATACAAATTATGTTGAAATCATTTCAATATTGGTATTTCAATAATTAAGGTGCTTTCTCTATTGGTACAAGTTACATCTCACATATGTTGCCTTATCATGTACAATTATATTTCTATGTTTCCATTTATCTTCCACAGATCATAACCAATCTGATAGAGATCTTCTCCCAAGTTCTAATACATTTTTTTGTTTGTTTCCTAGAGTATCACTAATTTGCTAACATATGACTGGTTCCTTTTTTTTCCCTATCTTATTAGTATGAGGGAATTTCACAACCCCTGTCCTATTCCAATGAATGTAACTAACAAAATAGTGCATGCTTATAATGTTATCAGATGAGAATAACTTTTTTAGTTGCAGAGTAAACTGCTTAAAATCCAATGGAGAAATTTTAGGGGGATTGGTTGAAAAAAATAGATATGTATTTACGTTTGTCAAGACAAGGAATTCAAGCAGGAAAGTGGTTCACTTTGGGCATGTGTTAATGAGTCAGACCTCATGTCCATAACCAGAGTCAGCAAAGAGGGTGGAGAGTGAACCTATGGAAAGAAAATCTGCCTTTCCCCACACCCAAACCATACAACTGTGTCATTGAGGAGACTACAACAGTAACAAACATTTGTTACAGTCAAGAACTCTGAGAGGACAAACTATATCTGATGAATGGCAGATTCAAGTAACATAACCTTTCATGACTGGAGAGAAATGTATCTAGCACCCCATTAGGACCCCAAAAGCCATTGCCCAGCACAGTTACAACTAGGGAAACATCATGGCCAATCCAAAAAGTGAGAAAAATGACAGGAAGTTACCAAAAGAAGAAATGCAAAATGATCATGCTTATGTGTTTTCCTTATACAAATCAGACTAGAAAGGCAGACAAAATAAATTAATCAAAATAGTAGGTGAATAAATAAATTAGTAATTAAATAATAGATTAATTAATTAGTGTTTGAAGGGTTATATCAAGACAGGAAACTTAATTTAGAACTGAACTATAAAAAGTAAGTAAATATTTGACCAATACACTACTATGGCATATACTCAAAAGGGAAAAAAAGCTTCCTTGCATTCTCTCTATTTTTTCATATATATGTTCAGCACAATTTTTGTGATAGCATAAAATTGGAAATACTATGTTTATAGGTTTGCTTAACTATATATATATATATATTTTTTTTTTCCTAACAGGAAAGATGCTATTATGTGTGGAGGAACCTTTGAAAAGTCTTGGGAAACAGAAAAAATAAAACAAAAAAAATATGTAGACTTCCAGTATAGAATAAAGCAAAACAACTCCTCTCATTTTGAGCAGTATAGCATAACATAACTTAGCTTTTTGTTGTTGTTGTTGTTGTTGTTGTCACTTTTCAGTATTAAAGCACATTGAATGCACAGTCAACTAAACCCCTCAAATAGTTTTTTTTTTCCTATAAGAAGTGTTATTCAACCATATGTTCCTTTTTTTTTAAAAACTTTTTTTTTAAAAACCCTTACTTTCTGTCTTAGAATCACTACCATGTATTGGTTCTAAAGCAGAAGAGCAGTAAGGGGTAGGCAATGGGGATTAGGTGACTTGTCCAGGGTCATACAGCTAGGAAGTATCTAAGGTCAGATTTGAACCTAGCATCTCCCATCTCTGGGCCTGGTTCTCAATCCACTGAGTCACCTAGCTGCCCCCTACCTTATTTTTCTTACATTATAATCATCAAGTTTTTTTTTTTAATCATTTTAAGCCCAATTAGAAGATATGACCTTAGAGGACAGTTAGGTGGCTAAATGGGTTGAGAGCTACCACTAGAGAAAGGAGTTCCTGGGCCCTCAGACACTCCCTAACTGTGTGACCCTGGGCAAATCACTTAACCACCAATGCCTACCCCTTATTCTTGGAACCAATAAAAATGATTGATTCTAAGACAGAAGTTAAGGGTTAAAAAATAAAAAGGATATTACCTTTATCTGATTTCATTAGTGCTAACAACATGTAATAGCCGATCAAGATTTTTATATACTTATTTCATCTCCAAATTTAATGTATATATATTGTGTGTGTATGTGTGTGTTTGAGTATATGTATTCACCTAAGTCTTTACTAAGAAAAGAACACTGGGAAATTTCACTACACACCCTTAGAGATTAATGTCAATCTCCTAATCAGTACATTTTGTCAGGTATTTGAACTAGTTCAAATCCAACTAAATATATTATCATTTATCTTACATCTCTCCATCTTCCTTATTAACATATCATCTAGGTGGGGCAATGGATAGGGTTCTAGTCCTGGTGTCAGGAAGACTCATCTTTCCTGAGTTCAAATCTGGATTCACACATTTACTAGCTGTGTAACCCAGGGAAGTTGCTTAATCCCTGTTTACCTCAGTTCTTCATCAGTAAAATTAGCTAGAGAAAAAAGGAGCTAGAGTAGGAAATGGTAAAACACTCTAGTGTCTTTGCCAAGAAGACCCCAAATGGAGTCACAACAACTTGGACATGAATTAATAACCACCATGAAATACTTTTTCACTTGCCTTGCTGAAGTACATGTATGTCACTACTGTGACATTCTTCTGCTCTACAAGTCTAGAAACTATTGAGAACGGAAATAACTCTCCTCTAGAATAACGTGTTCTTAATGAACTTGTATCAGTTTTGATAGTTTACCAGTTCACTTTAAAAATGTTTATAAATCATCTCTTTAATTATGTATGCTATAATTCGAAAGGAATGTAAGAAAAGATAATTTAAAGTTTGAAAAATCTACCTCTCTATTTTAAAAATTAAGATTGTAGTTGTCTACCTCCAGTTTTGTACCATCTCTCCTCACCTCCACAGTTATTTTTTTAGCATAACCAATAAACTCTGAAATTATATCTATCAATGTCATCAGCGCCCTAACATGTAATTCTCCTGCACCTAATGATTTGAACTTATTGAAGCTTCATAAGCTACTGTCATGTATTTACTTTTCTTCATTTTCATATCTTTGCTAATAATCTTTGTTCTATACTACTTTAAAATTGTTCTCCTTGGTAAAGAAGCTAAAAGTCAAATAGTAGTTAAATACTTATTTCTCCCTGTTATCTATTATCATCATTCTGTTTATCCTGAGCAATGCCCCTGGCCCTTCTTTGATTTTCTTACTTTCTAACAACATGCTTTCCCCCATTCATACTTACCATCCATTTTAGCTTATCCTAGGCTATTGGGATATATATATATACATATATATATAAATACACATACACACATATATATATATACATATATATGCTATTTTCTGCTCTTTTGCATTATTCATATCTTTTCATTTTTGTTTTCATTTTCATCGTATATTCTTTTCAAATTCTGAATTGTTCATTGAATTCCCTATGCATCTACTTTAACTGTTTCCACTTCTTTCTCCCTCATCAGAAAAATTCATGTCATTGGAATTGTATTCAGTTTGATAAACATGTCATCCTTTAGAGCATCTCATCCTTCTTAGGATCTATCATTTTTCTGTCTAGAATTTCAGATTAATGAACCATAGTATGCTTCTTCTTCCTCTTTCTGCATTTTCTTGTATGAAGATCATATCCCCCTAAGAAATGAGGTAACGTGAACATTTTCAACATGAATTGCCATTATCAGAATTTATTTTTAACTAATATATAATTAAATAAAATAAGTGTACATACATGTATATGCAAATATCAAGTATATAAGCACACATAGTTATAAAAACATAATTGTTTAAGATCGATTAATAAATCTATCTCTATATCCCTATATCTTTGTATTCATTTATCTAAGCACATATGTATGTATATACATGTGCATGTATGAATGGATCTATCTCTTAATCTATTTATCTATTGCCCAGAGGACATTTAAAACAATGTGATTTTTACAGGCTCCAAGATGTTGAAACTCTTGTATTATTTTATTTGAACCAAGTTCAACCACTATAAATTTAGCTAAAAGCAACCATTTGGCTTTATAAACAAAATATCTAATAATTTCTGAAGACATGACTTTATGTATGTATGGAAAGATTCAGTGTAGATAATTTAAAAGATGATCTCTAAATCATAAGATGTTGAAAAAATCACTGAAAAATGGGGAAAATGCAGCTTTGGGAACATAGATAAATAATAATGAAAAACTGCACTCAAAACAAGAGAGAAAAAAATATCACCTTTGATCCCTGAATTTCTTCTGCTACTTATTAACACCATGTCAGCTAATGTTCAGATTAACCAGCATCATAGATCATCTGACCCCTGACACAGATTAAATAGTCATCTGACAAGACCAGCGTTTAATTTAGCGATTTTCTCTGAGTATACTAAGAGGTCCTCAGCGTAATTTTGCAACTGACTTGAACAGCTGCTCCCTTTAAAAAAAGTTGCAAATGGGCACAATTTTCAATACTGAGTAAATCTAGTTGTTTACTAAATTGATCATTTTCAATGAATACCAGAATCATTTGTGAGGCTTAAGAAGCAACTTTCAAAATTCGAGGAAGAAAATGTCTTCTAAAGGGCTTACAAGAACTTACACATTGATTTGACAGAAAGTCAAATACCATTTTCCCTGGGAATTAGTAACGGATGAGCTTTAATTTGAAAGAAAAACATTTAATGAGTTTCTCAGCTCAGCATTATTGTTTTGTACCAGTAATTTTGGTCAGTTCTCACTGAGTTCATTATCTATAGTTCCTACTCTTGCTATCTCCCTTGTTTTTCGCCCCCTACATGTCTTTTTTTTTGGCCACCCACACTGCTTCAAGCATTGTGAATACAAACATAATTTTAGAATCATAGAAAATGTTGTTCACTGAGATGACCTTTGTCAGACATCATCAGCCACTCTGAACCATCCTTTCACCCTCAACCTTTCCTGTTTTTGGACTATAGTCTTTTGAACTTGTGTGCAATACTCAATACTAGATCATAAGATTCTTGAGGAGCAAAGACTATGATCTTTGCATGGAGGGAAATGCCTAGCGTGGTGTTTTGCATGTAGCTAAATACTAACATGATGCTTACAGTTGGAAAAGCTTTGTATATGTTATCTCATTTTATTCTCACAAGTCTGGGAAGTAGGTGCCAGGATTAGCTCCATTTATTGAAAGTCTGAGAGTGTGACTTGCCCAAAATTATACAACTAGAAAGTTCATACATTAGGATTTGAACTCTTGTCTTCCTGACTCCAAATACAGTGCTCTTACTCACTGCATCCACTTGTTACCTCAACTTGTTGAATTCATTTTAATTCCAAAGAATATTCATAAAATGACCGATGAAAAGAAACTATTGTCCAGCTAGCCAAAATTTTATTTATTTATTTATTTGTTCTTTTAATAGAGGAAAGGAAAGACCAAAGAAGGTTAATTGCCCTAGATTTAAAACATATATTTTACATGTGTTTACATAGCAATACTAGGGCTTTAAATCCAACAGATGGCATAGTGAAATCAGGAAAACTTGAGTTCAAATTTGGCTTCTAAAAGATATTAGCTGGGTAATTGAGGGCCTCTTTGCCCTCATTTTCTACTTCTGAAAAGTGGGGACAGTTTTCTTTTTTAAATCTCCCTCTAGGTTGTTGAGGATTGAATGAAAAGAAATAATACCAAGTATCTCGAAAGTCTTATTACAATTTTCAACTAGTAAGGATTAAAACTACACTAAGAGGTTTATGGAAATCAAGTATTTATAAAGAGCATTGAAACACTTAAAATGTTATATAAATCTTAGCTATTATTATTAGCTTACTCTGGCACTCTTTCCACTACTCCACATTGCCTCCCAGGACAGATGAATCAGAATTAGAAGGGATCTCAAATGTTATCTTTTCCAATTCTCTCATCTTGTAAATGAAGAAACTGAGCCTCAGAGAAGACAAATGTTTGCTCAGAGGCTTACAGGTAGTATATCGTTGAGGTATAATTCAACCTCAAGTCCTTTCATTCCATAGCCAGTTTTCTCTCCACTCTGTCACAATGATCTCTACTAAGAATCTTCCAAGAATCAAGTACAGATTCGCTTCTCTCCATGACGAGAAATGTCTTTCATTTGAATGTTTTTTTCAAATGATATACTGAACATGAAACATGTCATCTTTATAAAACTGAATAATTGTCAACTACTACTATTACTGCTATTGTATTCACCACCACTACTATTACTCTCCTTTCAAAGAAGACATTTGTCTAAAGGCTGTTGGGTTGAAGGAAGTCCTGAGTTCAAATTCAGCCTCAGACACTCAATAGCTATGTTGAACAAAATAAATTAATCTCTGTCTACTTCAGCTTCCTCAATTATAAAATGGGAATAATAATAACATCTACCTTCTGGGGTTGTTGTGAGAATCAAATACAATTGTGAAGCACTTAGCACAGTGCCTGGCACACAGTAAGCATTTAATAAATATTTTCTTTCAGAATGATGAAAACCTTCATAAAAATTAGTGTGTTTAACATATTCATCATTTATAAGAAAAATCATTTACAGATTCTAGAAAAATAGAAGAGTGAAAATCTATTGAAATGATGGAAAGTTCCAAAGGCAAAAAGAGCAAATATATCTAAAATACCCTCATTCTGCCTCATTCACAACAGATGTAGAAGCCTAGAGCTGCTGATTCATTTGGGTTATAATTTGAGAATGAGCTAACAGCCATAATCTTGGAATGGTTTTTCTTTCTGGTGTTCAAGTTCACCTGTGATGTCCTTCCAATCAAAGCATAAGAGCCTGTCGATTTCCCCATCCACTTGGGGGAGATTTCTTGTCTTTACTGGGAATTTTGTGGGTTTTGTTATGTGAACAGCACAACATAAATCAAGAAGATAGCTCTTAGTTCCCAAGACATATGGATTATCTTCTGCAGACAATCAGGGTGTCTTTAACACAAGGTTACATAAGCATTATAGCATTTCCATTATGCTGCTCACAGGAGAACTAGAGTAGCTTAACTCATATTTAGAATTCTTTGGTTCCAAATCTGCTACTTTTAGTTCATCTCGATTTATTTTTATTTGACTCTTAGAACAAAAAAAAGGTAATATTTTCTAGGCCCATAGAAGGGGACCTTTACAAGTGATGAAACTGGGCCCATGAAAGGCAAAATGATCTATAAAAATTTACACAAGAAATAAATCTTAAAACTCAGATATTTTTCTCTCTCTCTCTCTATATATATATATCTCAAATATATATTAAAATGAATATCAAACTCAGTCCTTCTGCCCCAAATCTAGTACTCTTTACAAAAGTACACTTTTAAAATACTTTGAAAACATTAAAATTCTATTAGTTATTATTATTTTATATATTACTACTAGTTGTCTAGTCAAATATTCTCAATCTTCTCTATTGGGAATTTGTCAGGATCAAAAGTTGCTACAGGTTTGACAAATCCAGATTCAATCGTAATGTGTGACAGAGGCAACAACAGATTTTAAAAGTCCTCCAGTGGTCAGGAATATCCAGACTATGTCAACAGAATGACTCCATAGGTAAACAAACCTGTCAATCATTTCGGAGTATCTTTTCACTGAATGCAAAATCTCAATTCTATACTCAAGAACTTCTACCCAGGGGAACCCTTCTCTCTTTGCAAAGCTTTCCCCAAAGAAATCTCTCAATATAGATAAGGTTCTCATTAGATATGATGATATAGTACCATGTGCTTTTTCCTCATCAAAAACTAAAAATTTCTGCAAACTAGATAACTAAGTGTTCCTTGAACTCACAATTCCTTCAGATGCCTCTAATTATTCTCTCATACTATCCCTCATAGATAGAATACACTTCCTCTAAAGGTGGCCTGGTGGCACAATGGATAAAATGCATGGCCTGAAGTCAGGAAGACTTGAATTCAAATAGGACCTCAGATACTTACTAGTTGTAAGACTTTGGGCAAGTTTCTAAACTCTGTCCCAGTTTCCTCATTTGTAAAAAGAGTTGGAAAAGGAAATGGCACATAACTCCAGTATCTTTGCCAATAAAACCCCAAATCGCATCAGGAAGAGCTGGATATGTCTGAAAAAAAAAAACAAACTGAATAAGGGAGTCTCTTGCCTTTCCAAATCCTTCATACCTCAGGAGAAATACTGCCTTCTTGGCACAACTTTCTCTGATCCCTACCACTCATTTGCTTATTTTCTTTCCTTGGGATTTCCTCATATGATATTTACCTGTGTGTATATTACATACTCCCAATAAAATATGAGTTCCTTCAGGACAGGGACTATTTGCTTCTATTTTATCCATATAATCTTATAAAGAACAAGTATTTAATAAATAGTTTTGGGACATATATTTAGAATTACTGTATAAGGACCTTTATAAACCATTTAGTTGAATCTCCTCATCTTATAGCTAAGGAAACTGTGATACACTAAGGTTAAGTGATTTGTCCAGAGTCATAGAGCTTGCAAGAGCCCAGTACAAGATTTGATTAAGATTAAATTTAACACACTGTCCACTATACCATGCTGTCTCTATGTTTGTTCCACAGGATAGAATTGACTACATCAATATTTTATCCATTATTGTTTTTCTAAAGCATTGTACTATGAATTGTAGGAATCAAAAGGCAAACACACACATACACACAAAACTCTTTATTGGCGTTTTCACCCAAGGTCTAATCCAGGGTGGTACAGTGGAAAGAGGGGCCACAAAGTGGGGTAGTGGATAGAGCAATGGTCCTGGAGCCAGGAAGACTTGAGTTCAAATTGGGATTCACATATTTACTAACTCTGTGACTTGGGAAAATGACTTAACCCTATTTGCCTCAGTTCTTCATCTGTCAAATGATGTGGAGAAGGAAATGGCAAACCACTCCAGTATCTTTGCCAAGAAAATCCCAGATGGGAACATGAAGAGTCACATATGACTGCAAATTGACTGAACAACAACAGTCTTGAACAAGCCCTAGCTTTTGAAGCAAAAGATGAAGTTCATATCTTATTTCTAGGATTTACTACCCATGGGATCTTGGGCAAATCATTTCATTTCTCTAGGTCTCATCTTCCTTAATTATACAATGAGAAGGTTAGATGTGATGGTTTCTGGGGTCCCTTCCAGCTTTAGATTCAAGAATCTAACTAAATAAGAATTGCTTTATGGACATCCATTCCAGTATTCTTTCTTTAACTGTACTCCCATGAGTGAATGCACCCATACAACATTAGTTTTGTATTTTATTTCTGTAGAAAGGACCTTTTAAGACATGGCACAGACATGGGTCAATCAGTTATGAATGAAACTTATTTATATTTCCTGAAAAATATATTTACTGATATATATATATATATATATCAGTAAAAAGACCCACAGATTTCCTTTTCACTAATTGTTTCGATAGAGTAGTCTATTTGAACTAACTTGGTGCTCTCTCCCTAGCAGTTAGCATAGTACCTTACACATGTTAGATATTTCATGATTGTTCATTGAATTTAATTAAAGTATAGTAAAAGTATTCCAGATTAAATTGACAAATTCCTGTTCTTGTCAAGCATGATTTTATCCATCCTTTTTGATTGGGATGTAGTGATCATAATCTCTTGCAGCCTTCTTTCCTAACTGAAACTACAAAAAAATGGTGCTCTAGTCTGCTAATTTAAATAGAATGTCAAACATTGTTTGGATTCCAAATCAGCAGCAAAGAGAAATAAGTTTGAAAACAGTCATCTTTACTTTTAAATATCAGTAAGTTCTAGAAGGATAAACTCCATTTAATTCATGTTTTAAAAACTCCAAAATGTGTTTATCTTGGCTTTGGAAGAACATGCTATATTAAGAAGAGAGCTCATTCAAAGTTTGAAGATTGTCTTTTGAACTGAATTTGTGTCCTGACTGGATCTTGGTCAATCCAGTGTTGGAAAAAATATATCACTTCCTGGTTCAAAGAAAAATGGCTTTTAGAGACTTATAAAAAGACTCATAATGTTTCTTGGACATCAAACAATGCACTGACAAAACAACATTTTGATGACTTGAATACAAATGAATCAGAAACATACGGATTGAATTTTCCTTGACGTATACACGGGTTGAACAGAAAAGAAGAAAAAAAAATCATTGGCAAAACTCAGAATGACTTTTGCCAAACCCAAAATGTCTGAAAACACAGTTTTTCAAGACATTCTGATGATCCCCAAATACCACTTGGTTCTTCCATCTCTAATTTATACTGTAACCCAAGATTGAAAAATAGAAATAGTTTCTGAGGCTGATTTTAAAACTATATAAAGCATCAAACAATAGCAAATTATAGTATCTGAAAAGTACCCTGGTCTTAAAACAAGTTTTGAAGTGCCATCCATGTCACAATCTTCTTATCTTAACATATCTATAAGAGAAGTGTTTGGGGTGTGTGGTAATTATGTTACTTTTGATAAAATATTAAGAGGAATAAGATTCTACCAACTACAATTAATAAAATATTCCAAATTAAGTAAATGACAAACATTCCAAATAATCCACCTACAAAATAAATCCAAGGCAACAGAAGATTTATTGAAATATTCCCTTCCAATATTTTTTCTTCAAAAAAGCAAAAGGGAAGTTTTGGTTGTTCACTATAGTGAGCATAGAAAATGGCAAATTATTGATATGATATGGAAAACAAATCAGAAGAGACTAGCCTCAAATAAACTCTGCCAAATCTTCTCCCCTTCAGTTGTCAAATATGTAATAATAGTATTTCACAAGTTGACATTTCCCCCATATCTCCAAGGAATTACGATGCTACTTTGATTTTCAACAACCTTTCAATTTCTAAAATATCAGTTTTTCAAAGATTTGCAGGTTTCTCAGCTGTTTTTCTTTCTAAGAGTGGAATAAACTAAGTTTAATGTACTGTATTTGTTCTCCCATAAGCTGTGTTTGATATCATCTCTTGGCTGAAACAAACTTGCATCTTAATTCTACATCTTAGATTCCTTTATTTCCTTTAAAATTCTACTCGAGGGTATGACACACCTATCATCTTTAATTTATATAGGACTTTATTGAACATCTTTTTTTCCTTTTTGATCTCTTGCAGTATAAAAAGCAGCCAAATAAATTAGTTTTATAATCCATCATCATTGCAATCATACATTTATATAAACCTTTCCTTATCTTTTCATCTGTTAGTGTCTTCTACCATAAATTCATTTTTGTGTGAATGTATATAAGTATGCTATTTTCATATTGAAATAGTGGATTGAAATAGTGGCATACACTGAGGTATGTGAATGATACCTCAGTCCCCTTTTAGTGCAGTAAAGCAGCCTGTGCTTTATTACACTGGGCCAGCCACAACTAAATCTTCCAAGCAGTTGTAAAAACTAACAGGTTTATTGGTAAATAAGAGATAGGGAGGGAGGATTGAGGATTGAGGATGCCCTAATCACTAATTCTCTCACTTCTCACTTCCCTTTAAGTCCTCCATGCTTCTGTTTCTTGCAGCTCCCTACAAAACCTTCCTGCTTCTGACTAATACCCAAGAAAGCCCATTCTAGTCTTCCTGACACTATAAATCTTTACTTTGTTGGTTTATCAGGATGTGACAGGTTTCAGGATGAATTCTGGATGGTGGAGTTCAACCTAGCTGGGCCAGGTCTGAGGTTTGACCCTCAGCCCTCACACCAACAAATGTCTCTGGACCATGATGTTCTTTGTCAGGGTTGAGAGTCTGTAGGGTCTTCTTCAGGATGGTTTCTTCTGGTGAGGAAAGGTACTCCCAAAGAAATAAAAAAGTTTTCCTTCTCTCACTCACAGGCTGGTAGAAACAGGATCAGCAGAGATAAGCTCCTTCTTTTCTCATCTCCAAGACAGGAAGAACCCCACTGGTAATTGCACCTTCAAAATATCTCCTTCCACATTCTAGAATCTCCTGTCTTAGAATTCCTAACTTATGGTCATGCTAGCCTCTTCAAACCAACTTTTAACTATACTTAAATTTATTTATATTTCTGTAATTTCTACCATAACAATATACACATGTGTTACAATTTTTGTAATTGTTGTTTAATCATTTCGGTCTTGTCTCACTCTTTGAGACCCTATTTGGAGTTTTCTTGACAGAAATACTAGAGTGATTTACCATTTCCTTCTCTAGCTCATTTTACAGATGAGGAATTGAGGCAAACGGGGTTAAGTGACTTGGCAAGGTATGAAATATCTGAGGCCAGGTTTGAATTCTAGAAAATGAGTCTTCCTGACTCAAGCTCAGCATTCTATCCACTGTGCTGTCATGTAGCTACCATTTTGCATACTCATATAAAATAGATAAACATGCACAAATGCATGCATACCTTCACACATATAAGGGTTATCACTTTCTAGAGTATAAGTTCCTTGAGGGTAGGAATTTGTTTTGATTAAAATAGGAGTCAGTCCTTAGATTCCAATAAAATTTATTTGAATTATTTGAATATGTAGAAGATGAGAGAGAGAGAGAGAGAGAGATAAAAAAGGGCCCCTAATCTAGTTTATCCTCCTGACTCATCCAGCAGACCCAGGCAGGGAAGTTTGTAGGCAGAGTGTCAGAGACAGAGAAATAACATGAACTTCCTGTTTAGCCCTTTTTATTAACTCCTGACTCCACTGCTCCTGTCCTAGCCATCTGGGTCAAGTTCAGGTGGGCTCCAGGTATGCAGGTATCTGGCAGGAGATGATGCCACCCGTGTGACCTCCAGAAAACAGGGAGAATAAATTTCCTTCACCCCAATTGTTTCTTCAATTCCCAGTCCTTAACCTGGTGCCAGGAACATTTTAAGTATTAATTAAGTATTTTTTCATTGATTGACAGTTATTTTGTTGTGGGTTGCTCTAAAATATTTCTCCCAGATTAAAATGAAATGGTTTCATGGATCATAGTATATGGTACTAAAAGATCTTATATGATAGCTATCGAAAAGTGTTAGAGCTGAAAAGGACATTTGAGATCCCACAGTTCAAATCCTACACTTGACAGATTAGAAAAATGAAGCATAGAGTAACTTGCCCATATAGTTGCATGCCTCATTAAAGGAAGAGTTAAAGATTTAACACAGAATTCCAGACTTCCCATACAGTATCTTTATAACTTCCTTATTTTCTAAATGGGGGAACTGAGGAACAGGGAAGTAAGTCAAATGCCCCACATGTTGCTCAGTCATTGAATTGTGTCCAGCTTTGTAATTTACACAGAATTCTTTTTCTTGGAATAAACTCAATGATGGCAAGATCATAGTTTAAAGTTAAGCAATAACATGAATACCCTAAGACTTGTCATTGTCCATACTGGGTCTTAATGCAACCTTGAATTAAGTATATGTAGCACATAAAGTGATTCTGAGGAAAATTAATGTTGAATAATATTATTTATTAATAATTTTTTGTGAAACCATTCATTTTCTCAAAACTAAACTCCAAAGGCCAGACATTGCATTTCTCAAGCTAAGAAAATGTACTCCCAGGTCCCAAGGCATCTAAATTGGTCCAGGAACTTTGCCTTTTGTTAAAAGGCTAGGTAGATACTTCTACTCCTTTTTTTTTTATCTATAAACAAGAACACTCTCCTGGAAGCTTATGCCCCTTTGTCTTTACTAACATATTGTATAGATAAGAGGTGACTAGGTCTACAACAGGGTTAAGGGCCACTGAAAGCATGGTTGAGACAACTTTTTTTTTTAGCCAAAGATTGCTAGAAGAAGCAGGGTTTCATAAAATGCCTGACATTTTATTTCTTAAAATTCCAGAGAAGGGCAGATCAGTCACCTTTCCCTAGCTTAGTAAAGCTGTAGGGACCCACCCACCTGAAGAGCAGTCCCTTCCATTATGAGGTAATGAGGGAGGAGTTGAATCCACTTCCTCTTTTAAACTATCTACCAACTGAGGCTATCAGAGGAGGTCCAAATGCTGTATTGTCAGGCCCATCAGAAAGAAGACACACCTACATATAAAAAATAAAATCGAGTATCTCCTTACTCCAAAGTAGAACTTGGGGGGGGGGGGAATCCTTAAAACAAATTGTAGTTAGTACATGTCCCTAGAAAGGACCAACAAGGTTCCTTCTAGAAAGGTAATCAATGTACAAAATTGAGGAGTTATAGAAGAGCTATTATTTCCATTACTACGATTCTTAAAACAGAAAAGTTTTATAGATTAGATTAAAATTTTTTTTCTCTACTTGTTATGTGGGAGAACTTTGTTGTTTTTTTTTAAATTTATTTTTGTTTTGTTTTGTTTTGTTGTTTTATTTTGTTTTGTTTTGAGAGAATATAGGAAAGAGGTAGGATAGTAGAATTGCCATCTCCCTTACAATAAAATTAAAGAAGAGAAAAAGGGGGCATTTATGAAATTTTTTTTTTTAAATCCAGAGAACAGAAGGAAGTTCAAAAGGAGGAGAACAACCAATGCTGGTACTACCATATTAAATGTAATATGTACATTAAAAAAAGTAATATGTACAAAAAAGTAATAAAAATGTAAGAACTTTATAGCTTCATGTGCAATTCTTTTTCTTTTCATTGTAAAAGGAAATGTCCAGGTTTGTTGATGTTTGTCAAGCTTACAGCTACAAAAAAATAATTTTTAACAAGTGTCAGGTCTCACAGAGCAGCTTTCCCTGAAGAGGCCACATGTGATGGGACCATCCTATATTTATAGATAGTATGTCCCTATTAACAAACAAAGTTATACTCAGGGAAATGGCTATTTATTTATTGGTTAAAATTTCAGATGCTACAGCTTATTTGCCAAAGATAACTGGAGTGTTTTGCCATTTCCTTTTTTAATG
Source organism: Monodelphis domestica (assembly GCF_027887165.1). NCBI lineage: Eukaryota > Metazoa > Chordata > Mammalia > Didelphimorphia > Didelphidae > Monodelphis > Monodelphis domestica. The sequence continues at coordinate 304,910,290 of NC_077228.1, forward strand.
GATTAAGGCAAAGAGAGGTTAACTGACTTGCCCAGGTTCACACAGATAGTAGGTGTCTAAGGCCAGATTTGAATTCAGATCTTCTTAACTCCAAACCCAGCATTTTATATAGTGAACAACCTTACTGCTTCTGATACTTTTTGATCCTTTTCCTTTGAAAAGCAAAAGGAAGTTGTTTTGTTTTGTTTTTTTTTTCCTTAGGTGAACAAAACAAATGGAAAAGGGCACGCATAATAAGTGGCAAAACAAAGATGTAAACCCATACTCCATTACTACAAATCTAATTCTTCCTTCAGCATGCCACTCAAATCTACATGCTGACAATTTCTGAGATTATTGTTAGGTGTTCATTTATAGTTTGTGTCTAAACCAAAGTGTCATTCATTAAGTCTCATCAATGTAGCACAGTTGGATTTCTTAAAAGCAACATACATAGTTACTTTATGGCATGCTATGGTCACAGGAATAACACAACTTAATTTGTTTTTGCTTTCATTTCATATGAATATAAATTGCACAAAAGTGATAGTTACCAATGGGATGATAACAGTGAGAAAATAAAATTGACTGGGGACCAAGAACCACCAAATGGCCACTTATTCTGCCCTATGATAGGTCATAATTTTCATAGACTCTTAGAGCTGAAAGATTCCTCAAAGATCATTTACTTCAATATTCTTGTTTCACAGATGAAATTTTAGGTTATTTTTCATCTAGATGTCATGATGAATATCTGATAGGGAGGAGAGAAAGGAGTTGGAGGGTGGTAGCAGGTGCTATAAATTTTTGTTTTGGGTTATAGAGGGGAATACCATTTGGGCATATCTTTTTTTTTATTTGTGGTGGGGAACTCCATTTATGTGTCAACTCAGTTAAAAAGTAATTGTTGAGAGTTGCTAGATATGAGGAGTTAAGCAACTTATCCACAATTTCATGTTACATGTCAGAGACTGGGAAATACAAATAGGAAAAAAAAATTGGCTTTACATAAAGAAAACTGTTTTCTGCCTTGTTTGTAGAAGAGATTTTTTTTTTTTTGTCATATATGGACTGGACTAGATAATGTCCCAGGTCCCTTTTGTACACTAAGGGATTTGAACTTCGAACCCAAGTCTTCCTAATTCTAAGGCAGGTCTCTATCATCTCCCCCTTCTATCTTTCTAAATTTGAGTGCAGTTGACATATGGACCAAAACTATTAAATCCCCCGGATGATTAAGCTTCAGACAAACTGAAAACAGGCAAAATTTCTGTATATGGTCCAAAAGGACCTCAGAACAAATATTGACTTTGTAACTTCCTGTACATATGACCTTGGGTAATTCATATAAACTTCACCTGCAAAATGAGGGTATTGGATTAGATGGCCTCAGGTCTAAGGCCTTGTTCCTTAGTTCCTTGTTAGTTCTAGTTAGTTCCTAAGTTCCTTGAAGGCAGGAAACATCGTTTGTTCTTTGTATTCCCTTTGTTGAGAACAGTATTTGCATATATAAGTGCTTGACAAATGTTTATTGATTGATTGACTAAATCTATAATTCTAACAGTAATAAAATCATCCTTGTTTCAAACAAAGAAGAATAGACTGAAAGGAACAGAACAAAATAAGATGAAAAGTTTTAGTTACTCATATATAAAATTGGTGAGAGGGTGACACTTGGACTTTAGGAAGAATGAACAACCAACCACTTTCGTTTGGTCATTTTTCATCTTTTTGGTATTATTGCACCCATAACAAGTGGCAAGGGCAAATTGTTTTAGAATTTTCCTTTAGGAGCTTTAGGGTGATTCCTTCGTAGCTGAGCCCACCAAGATACTTCAGTATAATGAAGATGTTTTTTAGTTGAATTTCAGTGAAAAAGTATTCACCAGTCTCCATGATGTAGGCAGCAGCTGAGTAAGGGATCATAATAGCCATGTCATGTGGCAGGGTCAGCATTTGAGCAGGAGATCCTAATGGCCAGTGACCCTGGCATCAGCAGTCATAAAAGAAGCAATCCTAAGAACCTCATGATTATTCTTTTTTAAAGATAGATTAGATTGATGGGGGGGAAAAGCTAACTAGATAAATTTTGATGCCTAACACTGGAGGTATAAAAGGGAAAAATGAGGAAAATGGAGCCTTGAACTGAACACCACCAAAAGGAAGAGTAAATAAAATTAAAACAGAAACTATTAATAACAGGCCTGAGAAAGCAATAAGGAGCATAAAAAAAGATCAAAGCAGGGAAGGGTGCCAGAGAGAGAAAAAAAAAGAAACATGAAAAATGAAAGGAAATAGATAAAAGAGAATCAAATGAAAAGAAAAGGCAATGTCAATGTTTAAGACTTTAAAAAACAGTCTCTGGGAAAGAAAAGATCTGACAATAGTTTCTTGAGTATCTGGAGAGAGACCAGATACATCCCTATTTGGGGTAGATGGAGAAAAAAGGGAAACAAAGGGAAAATAGTAGTAATTTAATTTTTCTTTTCTGAGTCACATCTGAGGGGAGAAATATATCACAGCAATTCTGATTTTAGTCACATTCTTGAGCATCAACATATAGTAGTTTAAAATTCCTAGTGTTCTTGGAAATTCTTTATATGTATACTATTTTCAGTCTAAATTCATTAGCCCTAACAATAATCTCAAAGCCATAATTTTCAGAGAGCCTATAATTCAAAGCACTCTGGAATGCTTATGAGAAATACAACAATTCTGTATGTTTAATAAAATCTTACTAAATGCTTGACACTCACAAATGTAGTTTGAATTTCGATGTAAAGCACTTTTTGTCAAAAGTGATCTGTCAAGTTTTGGAATAGGGAAAGCCTTTTCTTGAAGTGCTTTATGATAAAATATAGTTTCTAAAACCTAAATCCATACACTCTACCTCATCTCCATTCTGTCACTTGCTGAATTCTTTAAGTCATTTCTGTTTATTGGCTTCTGATACAGCTCTGTCCTCAGGACCATGCTATAAGGCAATGATATAAAAGAAAGGATATTATAATGAAGTCTTTTGCTTCCACTTATGAGTCAGACTGGATGGGTTCCAAGACAGACCTACAATTTATATTACTCAACAGTATCATAGATTTTGAGCTAGAAGGAATCATTGAGATAATCTAATGTAATTTTGTTATTGTACAGAACTAGGATACCCAGAGGTTAAGTGGGCTTTCTCAAGGACACATACATAGATTGCAACTAGCAAAGCTGACATTAAGACAGTCATTGAGCATTTATTGTTGCCATTTGCCCTGCAATATGCTAAGTCCTGATTCTAAATTCAGTATTTTTTTCCCCAGTATTCTTAGGGTATAGCTTTACAAAGTACTTTTGAGTTATAAATTGCTTTGTGGATATTGCTTCATTTCATTTTCACATTAATCCTATGAGTACCTAGTACCCTCATTTTACAGATGAGGAGACTGGGTAAAAAGAAATTTTTGTTTATGGTCAGTTAGTACATATTGATTTTGAGACTCAAACTCTGATTTTCCTGATTCAAGCTTAATACTCTCCCTTATGCCAGCCTAAATTACCATAAGGCAAAACGAGACAAATAAACAAAAAAACAAAAACCTAAAAAAAAAAACAAAAAACAAACCCCTTTCTTAACATTCTTTTGGCCAGGAACTTTGCTTTGTGCTAGGGAATTAACAAGAACCTTTTATACTATTGGAAAAGATTCTAAAGAGGGTATTCTTAACATAGAGTCCCTTGAAATTGATTTAAATTTTTTTTATTTTTAACTAAATATTTAGATAATCATATTTTTATATAATTACTTTATTCTGATCATTTAAAATTAGGGTTCTCAGGAGTCCAACAGCTTCACCAGACTGCCAAAGGGGTCCATTTCACACACAGACATAGACCCACATATGCAAAGGCTAGTAACTTTCTCGATAGTTTATATTCCACTGTTCTAAGCACATTTCAAACCAAAACAAACTCATTATAATAAAATATTTATATTTGCAATACAGCATTTTCTAATTACCTTTCCTAGTTTATTAGCTGATAGTAAATAAGTATGGAAAAAATAATATATAGAACAGCTGTCTTCTTTCAAGTTATCTACTCTCTCACTCCCTGCATCTCAACTGGGAAAAGCCATAGAAAGGCTGCATCTTTGCAGTCAAAATGCAATGAGGATTGAATAAGGGCATGATTCATCCCAGCCCATCTTACTGGATGGGGCCCATGCTAAAGGACCCTCTAGATGCATGCTCTAAATGTTGATGAAAGGGCAAACCCAAAGAGCAACACGTGGCTCTCACAGCTTACCATCCCCTGTTTCTGCGCAGAGCTGCAAGCCCAGATTGTTCTGTGGATTAATCACCCAGTGATTGCTGGTCACAGTGATATCAAAGACCAGCCAACCCACATAGAGAGCTGGGACCATTCTTGAGTCTAACAGCAACAGGTCTGCATCCCTAATGAGAAAAAGAAGAAGGGGGAGAGGGGAGTGTGGAAAGTTAAAGGTTTCAATAAAGCTCATCATTTCCTATATTTAAGTGAAAACATTTTTAAAGGAGCTCCTTAAAATAACACAAATTAATTAAAGGAACAAAGGGCACCATTGACTATAGGGATGAGTAATGGGATACAGAGCCTTTAAAAATTTGGTTTCCAACCTAAGTCTGGTCCAGATTAGTAATCTCTGAAAGTCATTACCATCTTCCGGCTCTTCACTGGTGAGTAAGGAGTGGCTCAGTGGTTTTAGTTTATTTTTTTCTTAAGCATGGGGTCATAGATTGAGGACCAGAATGAATCCTAGACCTCTTCAGGTCCCACCCCTTTATTTTATAGAAGTGGAAACTGAGTCTGTGGACAGTGCTAGAGGCTATTCTGTAGTCACAAAGGGAATAAGTAACTACTTTTGAGAGCTACATTTGAGAGCCACATATTTTAATTTCAAATCCAATGTTGCTTCTATTGTATCACTCCATAAGATCTATTCCTTAAATTACCTGTAACCTTTACTGGCCATTTTATGAAACAAGTATCCTTAAATTTATATAGTTCTTGAGTATCAGTATTGTCAATAACTAGCTTCCTAATGGGGAAGGAAAGACAAGGAACATTTATTAAGCTTCTATTGTGTGTTAGACACCATGCTAAATTCTAAATAAATGATCTTATTTGATAAAGTATTATTTGACACTGAATCATTCATTTGGATGATTTTCAAGGATCTTCATCAGATGCAATATATAAAGAAAAGGAAAGCTGATAAAGAGACCTCCTGTCTCTAGGCCAGGCTCTCAATCCACTGAGCTCCCCATTGCCCTAACTCTTTTTTTTAAAGAAAACTAATCATTAAACATTTATTTGCATTGGTCACCTTGATTTGGACCCGTATATTTTTACTTCATGTGCTGTATAGTAGTCTTTGGGATATAACTTTTTTATATTTGTAGAGAGTTGATAATGAAGTAAAAAGACTTTTCTTCAAAAACCATCTCCAACACATAATGACTATGTGACCCTAAGCAAGTCACTTAACCACTCATTATTCCCGGAAAGTCTCTAAGACTAAATTGCAAATCAGATACTGAAGAGCATCAACTAAGGGAGTTTATTAACTGGGATTTGTCTATATGTAATCAAGATCTAGTGAACTCCTCTCTGACATGATAACAAAATAATTCTTTTTACATAGTGGCACATTGCTTCTCAAATTCTTGGAGAGAAGAAATCATGTGAATTATATATTACAGATAACAAAAATGCCCTTCATTATATTAAAAAAATCAATACTTTATGTTATAAAGGAACTAAGAAAGTGGCATCTGGAAAGGGGTTAGTTCCATGATTTTTTTTAAGAAGCATGTCATTCTTTGTGGGTATTGATAATAACAAAGTGCAATTTCTGCATTTTTGTCTTTGTTTCTATTCACATTTTTATTGAGGTTTTTTGCATATATATCCTTACATATTAACCTACTCCTCCCCCTCCATGACAACAAATATATATATATATATATATATATATATATATATATATATATATATATATATATATATATATATATATATATTCCAACCAAACAAATCAACATTGGCCTTGTCTGAAAAGTCATTCTGCATTTCTCTATTCCCTCTCAACCCTGTAAACATTCCAAGAATGAATAAAATCATGAAAAAATGAACAAAATATCTTTAGTAAGTATTTCTTATATAGAAAGCCAATGCTAAATACTGGGGATATAAAGAGAAAATCAGTCCCTACTTCCCTGGAATGAATCTTATTGGAGACAACATATCAAGAAAAATAAAGAAAACTTTGAGAGTACAAGATAGCTGCCTTCAAGTATTCAAAGGAAAAGGAAATCAATTTGTTATTTGGCCCATTAGGACCAAATTAGGACAATGAGCAAAAATTCCAAAAGAGAAAAAAATGTTTAACATAAGGAAAAATTTCTAACAAGAAGAGTTGCCCCCAAAGTAGAACTAGGTGGAGAGATTGGGTCCCCATTAGAGGATGTCTCCAAGCAAATACTTAGGAGCATTCAACACGTCTATTGAAGAGATGTCTGATGTGACACTTCCCATCCCCCATCTCAGTCTATATATGGAGTATTTTAGTCAGTTTCTGAAAATCTGCCTTACACTTAATAGAAGTGACATTGACAAACTGAGCCTATACTAAGGAAGGGTTAGAGAAATATGACCTTCCCTTTGGTCACTCATTTGTCACGATGTAGAGGGCTTTCTTTTGGCAAAATGGATTGTCATATGTAGTCATTAAGATTTCCTGCAATGTTAAAATTCTGTGATTATCTGAATAGAAGCCAAGACATGCCAAGACTTAGTCAAGGAACTGTGAATATTTATTCTAGAAAAATGAAGACATGGGTTGTATATGATAATAGGCTATTCTGTGGAAGAGGGATTTTAATTTTTATTCCTTTCAGATTGGCTCTGCAGTAAAAAACAAACAAACAAACAAACAAACAAAACAAAAAAAAAAAACTAGACCCAAATGGAGGGGAAGCTTCAAAGAGGCATATTTTGACTTATTTTAAAGAAAAAAATTCTAACAACTTGAGATATACAAAGATGCAGCAGGATTCCTGGGTAGGTAGTGATCTTATCACTGAGGAGATGAAACAGAATGATCTCTTTTGTGGATTTTATAGATAGGATTCATAATTTGGGTTTAAGTTAATTTAAATGAGTTCTAAATCCTTTCTGACTTAGTGATGATAAGGATGGAGCACCTGATATATGCAATACATTGTAAGAGGAAATGATAGAATGTTAATGATAGCCAGGTGATTAAAATGTCATTTATATTGACTATGTATGTATGTATGAGCTTCATATAATTAAGAATAACATTGATTTCTTCAAGATTGAAATAAGATATCTCAGTAAATACTGTTGACTCTAATTTGTCACTCTTCCACTGAACTAAAAATAAAAAGATGGAGGTGTTCTCAATTAAGCTAATTAAGCTAACTAGTCATCTCATTCTTGACAATTCAAGTGTCTGTCTTAGAGTTGAATTCAATCAATGTAATGTTCATTAACGTTAGGACTCAGAACAATTTAGGTCTCCCTTTTCATCCTGTCTAAAAAATTTAATTTGAAAACCTCCAGGCAAAGAGTTTGCAAAAGAGTTCAATTATTCTTTGTGGGATTTAGAGCTGGGAGGCTCCTTTAATTTCACTGAGTATGCTCCTTACAGTTCACACAGGGAAAAGATTTGTACTCAGTAGGGTATGAGAAAGGAAGAGAAAAATATATGAGAAAGTAATAGCAAAAGATTAATACTGTCAATTAGTGTAAACTAACTGTGGTAATATATTCAAATATACTGTTCCAGTTCTAGGAAAATAGAATTCTTGTTTGCTCTCCCACCTCTTTTCCTCATTTAGTCACATAATCAATTTGATTTATGCTTCTATTGATTTCCCAACAGAATGTAAACACCTTGATGTCCAGGGCAATTTCATTTTTAGCTTTGTAAATCTAGCACTTTGCACAATACTTATGCAAAAGGGTTGCTCAATAAATAAATCTTGTTATATTGAATTGAATTCAATCAGGAAAACTTGTCAGAATTGTTGGTGATACATCAGTGTAGTGGACAGGAAACCATCCCTGTAGTTAGTAGGATTTGTATTCTGGTCCTGCCTCTAAAGTATTCTGACTATGGGACCCTGAGCAACTCACTGCATGTTCATGAGGGAATTTTTCTTAGAAAGGAAAGTCTTATTATTTTCAGAACAGTCAATGCTAGAAGACTTTTTCTCACTGGGAATTTCCAATGTAAATGAAATTACATATTTGATGGAAAGAAAAATATACAAAGTAATCTGCCCGAGTGATATGGGAAAACAAAAAGAATACATAATATTGTCAAGTTTCAGAAATTCCCAATAAAGGACCTATTATTACATCAAAAATTCTTCTGTGGTTTAGAAGATAATTTTTAATTGTCCAATTCAAATAAAAATTGTGATTTTTTCAAGGTCTCACAGTTAGCATAAAGGACTGTCCACTACTAAGTCATTTTGCTTCCCCACATACTAATTAATAAGTAATGAAAATCTTAACTATGATTATTATCTTTGACTAATAGATCAAATTGTAAAGTCAGAAGTCAGGAAGTTTTAAGCTTTCACCTCAGTCAAAGAATAGGGCATGTTTTAAGTTTAGATAATCAGGGGAACATGGACTCTTATGAGCTACTGTTGTTTGTTTTGTTTTCACTGAAAGAATTTCTTTAAAATTCTTTGACAGTGTAGAATTCATGTAACTGTGCTCTCCCATGATATATTTACAAAGACTTACAATCTAGAAAGTGAAATTCACAATAGAAATTCCAGATGTAATTTTTTCCATTAGATAAATGTCTTCACATTTGTAGTGGTTTGCATTGCATTCATTTTTTAAAGTGAGTGGGAGATTATATCCCTGACTAGATAGATACTCATTTCCCTCCCATCCTGTAAATCTAATGGGGAGATATAGATCCCCCAAACCAAAAAAGATGTTAGTATATGTTTTGAAAAATGTAGACTAAAGAACATGGAAAAAAAGATGAATATAGTTTTGGAGAGATTTATCATATCAATCTTTTATCTTGATTGTATAAGGGAGAAGGAACAGATATGTTCAAAAATGAAGGCATGAAAATTACATATATATCTATAAATTTCTTTTTTCTTCTCTAAATTTCTTTTCATATATATAAATGTGTGTGGATATATATGTATGTGTTTATATATGTATGTGTATATATGTATGGGGAGAGAGAGAGAGAAGAAAAAGGAAAATTCACCTCATTTGAAGAGATAGGTACAGATTAGTATGAAATATTGCATATATTATCATACATGTTGAATGAGTTGACTTGTTTTGTCAACCTTGGTTTTATTCTGTGTCTTTTAAAATACTTTTTATAAAAGATAGGGGCACAATGACACACATAAAACTCAATGGAATTGCGCATTGGCTATGGGAGAAGGGGAGGGAAAGAACATGAATCATGTAACCATGGAAATATTTTCTCAATCAAAAAAATCAAATACATACATACATAGTTGTAATAAAAAATAGATAGGGGCAGCTATATGGGTTACTAGATAGAGAGACAGGCCTGGAGATGGGAAGGCCTGGGTTCAAATGTGACCTCACTTCCTAGCTGTGTGACCCTGGGAAAATCATTTAACTCCAGTTGCCTAGTCTTTACCAATATTCTGCCTTGGAACTAATAGTTATTCTAAGACAGAAGATAAGGATATTAAAAAAAAAAGAAAGGATAGTCAATGAGTAGAGAATACTAGAGTATTCTGGTAATGTTTAACAATTCTTTCTAGGAAAATAAGTTCACTGACTATACTTTCAAATTTATTTGTATTATTGACACTCTTCCCATCATTTTCTAGACAATCAACAAATTAAATAAATCCAGCTCTAATTTGTAGTATTTGCTAATTGCTGGGGTGTAAATAAACTAAAAATTTAACAACTTTGTGAGCCACTTTCAGTTAAATTCCAGTGACTGGTTATGTTCAGAATAAATGTTAAATAAAATCTTAAGATATCATTAGAAATAAGTTTGCTTTTTAAAAAAGAGAGATAAAAAGAAAAAGATATCGACTTCAGTCTGATCAAGTTTTATAATAAACATTCATACAATATATCAAGTCAGTCCAAAATTCTGGAGCCTTTTGGGTGAGGCAAATCACAAGTTAGGCAACACAGAGGCAAGAAATACATGGATTTGAAGACCGGAAGATATGAGGTCAAATGTTGACTTGGATACTTATTACACTGTATAATCTGGGATAAGTCAATGAAACACTCTCAACTTCGGTTTCCTGAGGGTTAACAATAAATTTTTCTTCACAGGGTTGTGAGAATAAAATGAGATAATATATGTAAGGCACTTTTCAACTATTAATAGGCTATAAAAATGCTAGTTATTATTATTAATAATAAAAGTATTACTCAACAAAAGGCAGATGTGAACAAAATAATAGAATCCACAATGCTAAAATTCTATCTTGACCCCTGATTGCCTTTAATTTGTTAAATTAGTTAAGGACTCCTTTCTATTTCCTTGTATAAATAGATAAAACTCTCAAGATTCATAGTAAGAATAACACTATCCCATTTGCATAGCACTTTATGCTTTGCAAAGAAATTTCCCTTAAAAAACCCTGCGAATGAGGTTATTATGGTGTCAGGACTTAAATGGAGACCTCCTTTATATCAGTCCAATGCTCTTTTCACTAAAATATGCTGGGTCTGGTTCCCATCTCAATTCTGCTACTTGCTGGTTATATTATCTTGGGAAAGTCACTTTATAAATCAAAAGATTATAGATTTAGAGTAGAAAAGTCCTTAGGATAAATAGGGAACTTAATTTAAAGAAACCTTATGATCAAAGATTTAACATAGGAAAGACCATCTCTAACCCCCTTATGTATTCTGTGTAAAGATCTAGAACTAGCTTACTAATGATTTTTGTTGGTTATGTGTTTTTTTCTTACTTTTACTAAGTTCTGAGCACCAAGTATTTATTAAAGGAAATTGAGGCCGAGAGATTAAATAGCAGTCCCAAGGTCAATTAGCATCAATAATCAATTAGCAAAAGTACAAAATAGATTCAGATTCTTTGAATCCAGATACATCATTCTTTCCATGACACCATGAAATTTCCTTTTATTTATCTCATTAGGATTTAGTTTCCTTATTTTTCAAATGAAGAAGGTGGGCTATTGATATCCAAAGTCTCATCTAGCTCTAAATACTATGATACTAAGGACCATAGTCATCCATGCTAAAGCCATTCCTATGGCTTAGGAAAATAGACATAACAGTAATAATGCTGTTCCCTGATCTCACGTAGCACCTTTCATAACAGTGCCTCAATAAAAAGAAAACTTTCCCTTTTCCATCCTGCATGTGGTTGGATGTGGTTTCTTTAAAAGGATAATATTACACCACAGTAAGAATAGTGTTGATGTCATTGTGAACGGTAGAATATCATAAGTATTCCCCATATAGAGTACAAAATGAACTTATTAAAGTTGTCCTCTCCCACCTTCCCTACCTGACATTTCTTTGGAAATTCTCACTATAGCTAATAAAAGACAATAAAAAGAATATGTGAATTATATAGCCTACAGAAAAGAAATATTTGAAGATGAAATATCTTAATATCTATAACTAACACATAGTAAAATTGTATATTCTTTTAAAAGTGAAATTAAAAGATAGCAATGCAAATCTATACTCCATCAAAATACTTATAGAATAAAATTCCTCTTAAAAGGAAGACTCTTATTAGAGTCAATAATTCAAATTTGGATCTCAAATGAACAAGAGGAAAAAAGAAAATGTATGCACCTATACATATCTTATATATACACATTTACATACACAAACATGTACACATCTATATATGTCATGTTATAGCTATAATATTATATATTAAAACATATTCCTTATAGTAATTAGCATATTTGGCCCATCTTCTATTACTATATTAATAAACAATTAATTTTTCCAAATATTAACCACAAAAAGGGACATTTCCCCCTCCTTTCCAGGCCCAACCTTAGTAATTAAAATTATATAGTGTTCAATTTTGTTTTATCACTCTTTCTGTTAACATTATTGTAAGTTACTTTATTTATATACACAAACCTGTGTTTATATACCTATACTTAAATATTGTTTTCCTGATTCAATTTAATTTTTTATCAGTTCATGCAAGTATTCCAATAAAACTGATAATTTCACATGAATAAAATATAAAATGGATTTATTAAACTAAGCAAAATGATAAAAATGAGTCATTAAAATGCAGATTGTATCCTGATTCTTTCTCAAATAAGCAAATAATCTAATGGTTATATATTATTGCCCCCAATCATCTCTGAAATCCCACAATAGACCGGTTTGATTGCAGGATGTTTTCAGTAATCATAATTATTCAAATATTGTTCAAATATCCATCCATAAAGCCCAGTACACTAGCCCATTTATGTCTGGATAAAAGAATCATGAATAATTATGAAAGACATCAGGATATTAACAAAAGTGGTGACCAATTGTGATTTCACAAGCCTAATGATGAAGCATATCTTCCTATATATAAAAAGATGATGAACTTGACTAGAGTTACAAAACTAGACACACATTCTCAAATATTTCCAGTATCTTGATTGATCAAGAAACACCAAACAGAAACACTGAAACTCCACCAAATTGGACACAAGCTTTGGAAGAACTCAAAATACAATTCAAAACACAATTAAGAGAGGCTGAACACAACTGGGAAAATAACTTAAAAAGAAAGATAAGTCATCTGGAAACACTTGAAAGCCAAAATTAATCAGCTTGAAAATGAGGCAAAGGAGATGAAAGATGACCTCCAAATAAAATCAGACCAGAAGGAGAAGAGTGACCAAAAATCCAGGGATGAAATCCAGTCTTTAAAAACCAGAATACAACAATTAGAAGCAAACAACTTCAAAAGGCAGCAGGAAACTATAAAGCAAAATCAAAAGAATGAAAAAATTGAGGAAAATATGAAGCATCTTATTAACAAAACAGAAGATTTAGAAAATCATTCCAGGAGAGACAAATTAAGAACCATTGGTCTACCAAAAAACCAGGACAAAAGAAAACGGCTGGACATCATCCTATAGGAAATTATCCAAGAAAACTGCCCTGATATTCTAGAACAAAAAGGAAAAGTGGAGATTGAAAGAATCCACAGATCACCTCCTGTACTTAATCCCCAACTGACAACACCCAGGAATGTTATAGCCAAATTCAAGAACTATCAGACCAAGGAAAAAAATATTACAAGCTGCTAAGAAGAAGTCCTTCAGAAACCATGGACCTGCAGTGAGGATAACACAGGTTCTGACTGCATCTACACTGAAGGACCGAAAAGCATAGTACATGATATTCTGGAAAGCAAGAGAACTAGGTCTAAAATCAAGAATCAACTACCCAGAAAAACTGACTATATTCTTAAAGGGGAAAGTATGGTCATTTAAAAAATGGAAGAATTCCAAGCATTTGTAAAGAAAAGACCAGACCCGAACAGATAATTTGAAGCCCAAACACAGAACTCAAGAGAATCATCAAAAGGTAATTAAGAAAGAGGGAAAAAAGAAAAACAAAACAAAACCCCCAAAAAACCCCAACTTTTTTTTTAAGATACCCAATATGTCAAAATGATATATATCCCTATAAGAAAAGAGGACATTGGTAACTCTTAAAATTGTTATTATCACCTGGATAGCTATAAGAATTATACTTAGAGGGAATAGTGATGAACTGTATAGGATGAAATGCCAAGAAATAATATGTATATAGATCTATGTATGCATAAATATATATGCGTGTATATATATATGTGTATATATACATATATATACACACATACAACTAGAGTTTTAAAAAAGAGGTAAATACTAAGAGAAATGGGAAAAGAAACAAAATGGGGTAAATTTATGTCACAAAGAAGCTCATGGTGGGAGGGGGTGAGAACATCAGTACACTGGAAGGGTAAAGAGGTTGAACAAAGGAAATACTCAACTCTTTCATGCATTGAAATTGACTCAGCTGGAAGAACACTTAAATACATTGGGGCAGAGAATTGATTTTCTCCCTATAGGGAAGTAAAAGAATAATAAACAGACTGGTGGGGAGCGAAGCAATACAAGGGAGGGAGAGGGTGGGGGGTTAGTTTAAAAAGACTGTAAAGAAAAGAAGGGCAAAAGAAGGGGGGTAGAAAGGGAAGTAAAATAAGGGTGGGAATTAGAGAGACTGATTAAAAACAAAACACTAGTTTAGAAGGAAATAATGAAAGAAGAAAGGGCAGGACTAGGAGTGGAAATCAAAATACTGGGAAATACACAGCTGGTAATCATAACTCTGAATGTGAATGGAATGAACTCACCCATAAAACACAAGGGAATAGTGATTAGATTAGAAACCCAAACCCTACTATATGCTGTCTACAAGAAACTCACTTGAGGAAGGTAGACACACATAGGTAAAAGTCAGAGGATGAAGCCAAATCTATTGGGTATCAACTGATTAAAAGAAGGCAGGAGTCACAATCATGATATCTGATAAAGCCAAAGTAAAAATAGATTTAGTCAAAAGAGATAAGGAAGGCAATTACATCCTGATAAAAGGCAGTATAGACAATGAAGAAATATCAGTACTCAACATGTATGCACTAAATGGCATAGTATCCAAATTTCTAAAGGAGAAATTAGTGGAGCTCAAGGATGAAGTAGATAGAAAAACTATATTAATGGGGGACCTGAACCTTCCTCTATCAGAACTAGATGAATCAAACCAAAAAATCAATAATAAAGAGGTAATAGAAGCGAATGAAATCTTAGAAAAATCAGAGTTTGTAGATATGTGGAGAAAAATAAATAGGGACAAAAAGGAATATACCTTCTTTTCAGCAGCACATAGTACATTCATGAAGATTGACCATGTATTAGGGCATAAAAACATTGCAAACAAATGCAATTGAGCAGAAATAATAAATGCAACTTTCTCAGACCACAACATAATGAAAATAATAATTAGTAAGGGTACATGGAGAGGCAAATCAAAAATACATAAGAAATTAAACAATATGATTCTCCATAATCGGTTAATTAAAGAACAAATCATAGAAACAATTAATAATTTCATTGAAGAAAATGACAATGATGAGACATCCTTTCAATATCTATGGGATGCAGCCAAAGCAGTACTCAGGGGGAAATTTATATCCTTGAGTTCATATATTAACAAATTAGAGAGGGCAGAGGTTAATAAATTGGGCATGCAAATTAAAAAACTAGAAAGTGGACAAATTAGAAATACTCAAGTGAAGGCTAAATTAGAGATCCTAAAAATCAAAGAAGAAATTAATGAAGTTGAAAGTCAAAGAACTATAGATTTAATAAATAAAACTAGAAGCTGATATATTGAAAAGCCAAATAAAATAGACAAAGTACTGGTCAATCTAATTTAAAAAAAGGAAAGAAGAAAACCAAATTGACAGTATCCAAGATGAAAAGGGAGACCTCACCTCTAAGGAAGAGGAAATTGAGGCAATAATTAAAAATTATTATGCCCAATTATATGGCAATAAATATGGCAATCTATGTGATATGGATGAATATTTACAAAAATATAAATTGCCTAGACTAACAGAGGAAGAAATAAACTACCTAAACAACCACATACCAGAAAAAGAAATTGAATAAGCCATCAAAGAACTCCCTAAAAAATTCCCCAGGACTGGATGGATTCACAAATGAATTCTATCAAACATTGAAAGAACAACTAATCCCAATATTATACAAAGTATTTGACAGAATAAGCAAAGAAGGAGTTCTACCAAATTCCTTTCATGACACAAATATGGTACTGATTCCAAAGCTAGGCAGGTTCAAAAACAGAGAAAGAAAACTATAGACCAATTTCCTTAATGAACATAGATGCAAAAATCTTAAATAGGATACTAAGCAAAAAGACTCCAGCAAGTGATCACAAGGGTTATTCATCATGACCAGGTAGGATTCATACCAGGAATGCAAGGATGGTTCAATATTAGGAAAACCATCCATGTAGCCACATAATTGGCCATATCAACAAACAAACCAACAGAAATCACATGATTATGTCAATAAATGCAGAAAAAAACCCTTAACAAAATACAACCCTCATTCCTATTGAAAACACTAGAAAGCATAGGAATAGAAGAACCTTTCATAAAAATAATAAACAGTATATATATATATATCTGAAAGCATAAGCCAAAATCAGCTGCAATGGGGTTAGAAATCTTCCCAATAAGATCAGGAGTGAAACAAGAATGCCCATTATCACCTCTATTATTTAACATTGTACTAGAAACTAGCAGTATCAATTAGAGAAGAAAAAGAAGTTGAAGGCATTAAAATAGGCAATGAGGAGATCAAGCTATCACTCTTTGCAGATAATAGGATGGTCTACCTAAAGAATCCTAGAGAATCAACAAAAAAGCTAGTAGAAATAATCAACAACTTTGGCAAAATTGCAGGATACAAAATAAACTCACATAAGTCATAAGCATTTCTATTTATTTCCATCACATCTCAGTAGCAAGAATTAGAAAGAGAAATTCCATTAAAATCACACTAGACAATCTAAAACACTTAGGAATCAATCTGCCAAGACAACCACAGGAACTATATGAACACAACTACAAAACAATCCCCACACAATTAAAACTAGATATAAACAGTTGGAAAAACATTGATTGCTCATGGGTAGGATGAGCTAACATAATAAAAATTACAATCCTACCCAAATTAATTTACTTATTTAGTGCCATACCCATTGAACTACCAATAACCTTTTTTTACTGAATTAGAAAAAACCATAATAAAGTTTATTGAGAAAAACAAGAATATTCAGGGAAAGGATATTCAGGATATGGAGGGCAATTTGGAACTATGCCCAAAGGGCACTAAAGACTGTCTGCCTTTTGATACAGCCATTACACTGATGAATTTATACCCTAAAGATATAATAGGATAATAAGGAAAAAGACCTGTATAAGAATATTCAGAGCCGTGCTCTTTGTGGTGGCAAAAAATTGGAAAATGAGGGGATGCCCTTCAATTGTTGAATGGTTGAACAAATTGTGGTATATGTGGGTGATGGAATACTATTGTGCTCAAAGGAATAATAAACTGGAGGAACTCCATGTGAACTGGAATGACCTCCAGGAATTGATGCAGAGTGAGAGGAGCAGAACCAGAAGAATATTGTACACAGAGACTGATACACTGTGGTACAATTGAATGTAATGGACTTCTCCATTAGTGGCAGTGCATTGGTCCTGATCAACTCGGAGAGTTCTGTGAAAAAGAACACTATCGGCATCCAGAGGAAAAACTGGGAGTAGAAACACCAAAGAAATACAACTGATTAATTACATGGGTCGAGGGTACATGATTGGGGATATAGATTCTAAATGAACATCTTAGTGCAAAAATCAACAATATGGAAATTAGTTCTGCTCAAGGACAAATACAGTACCCAGTGCAATTGCAAGTTGGCTGGGGGGGTGGGGTAGGTGGGAGAGGGGAAGTAAGGGAGAGAAAGAATATGCTTCTTGTAACCAAGAAATAATGTTCTAAATTGACTAAAAATATAGTAATAAAATATAAAAATATTATAAAAATTCAGAACATAGACACCAAATAAAACATGTATTTCCATATCCTTGTTAAAATAGAATATTCAATCCAAATCTGTACATCTTTATTCCACCCAGTTGGCTTTAATTTTAAATGCATATTATATTCAACATATAACTTTCAAAACTGTCCTTTTTGCTTTGTCAATCTTTCAAATTTCTCTTCTGTTCTATCAGTGAATAATAAAAAAGTTGTTTCAACATTTTTTTAATTTTTCATTCCTCCCTCTCTCCCCTTTCTTCTTTCCTTCTTTCTTCTCCTTACCTCTTTTGCTATGGCATTCTAAAAACAAATACCTTATAACCAATATGTACAATAATTCAGTAGAAATTTCTATGCTCCTCTGTTTGAAAATACACTTATTATTCTTCATTGTAAGTGAATCACCTTTCAAGCACATTGATTTTAATGTTAAGTTGATTATAAATCATTTTAAATTAAATAATAAATGTACTAAACCTCCCCTTAAAATACTATGATGCATTTTGCAATTTACAGTCATTCTTCACCTCCAGTTCCTTGCTTTTAGCTATCATCACTGCAGAGATAGTTTTTCACCTTCAAACTTGAATGTCTAACTTTCCATTAGACATTTCCATGTGGACATCTCATTTGAATCATCAAACTCAATAGTCTTCCTTGAGAAATCCTATTCCTTCTCTTCTTTCTCTACATATAATCTTGTCACCTAGGAGTGAAACCTGAGTATTTCCAATTCTTTTGGCTCCTACTTCTTAATCTACATCTACTTCTTGTCATTCATTACTGTTAGTAAATTAGTTTTTTCACAGATACCAATCTCTCCTTAACTATGTAGCAATGATCTTTCATCTAATTTTCCAACTTTGAGCATCCTTTATCTACCCTTTATAATTCTAATTTTCCTAATTCACAGTCCTGAGAATATCACTCCACTACTCAAAATAGTCACTGTTTTACCAAATAAAATTCAAACTTCTCCAAAATTAATGTACATTTCCAGATTTATTAAATGCTGCCTTATTCTTCAAAGATACTTTACACAATGATCAAACTACACTAAAATTATCTTTCCTATACTTCGAATTCCTTCTCTCCCTACCTTTGCCTCTTAAAAATTTTATCCACTTTTCAAGAGTTCACACCTAAATATTTATTGCATGTAATAGCATAATAGTATGTGCATATATAAAAATATATATATGTGTGTATATATGCTGCAAAATTTTGTGTTCAGAAGGTAAACAGATTTCTTTTCCATGAGTTATAGTTAGGAACAGTCATAGGGAGTAATTTTAATATGAATTGGACCTTGACGGAATTATATAGATTTAGGTAAAAGATAAAAAGTAAGAAAATTTCTGATGAATAACCTTGAGATGATATCTGATGGAAAATATTCAGGATAAAAATAAAATGTTTAAGACTAAGAGAGCAAGTAGTCTCATGTTTGTAGCATAAGCCCCATGAAAGAAGACTAATGGAAAATAAAACCATAAAGACCTGCTGGTATCAAATATTTGAAGGTCTTGACTGCCAAGCTAGAGTCTGGAGTTTATTCACTATGTAGTAAATCATTGAGCAAGGTTCAAGATTGCTTTACCATACCTGCAACCTTTAAACATCACCCCCCCAGTTTTTTTTTTAATATTATCTTCCCCAAGTAGAGTATAAGTTCCCTGAGGGCATGGATTATCTTCTTTCTGCTTGTATTTATATTTCCAGTGCTTAGCACAGTGCAGAGCACAAAAAACTCAATAAATTCTAAATGACTTAACTTGATACATTAGTAGTAGTAGTAGTAGTAGTAGTAGTAGTAGTAGTAGTAGTCTCTCGGTAACTGAGGATGATGATTGTCTTTGTGCATTTTCATCTATGGTGTATAGATGAGTGTGATACTTGATACATTACATTATAATTAATGGCCTCATTAATTAGATATTAACTTCTTAAGATGACTTAATTCTCTCAAATATCCCATGAGGGAAGCTAGGTGACACAGTGGCTAGAGGACCACACTAGGAGACAGAAAAACATGAATTCAAATCCAGTCTCAATCCCTTATTAGCTACATGATCTTGGGCAAGTCACTTAACCCTATGTACTTCAGTTTCCTCATTTGTACAATGATCTGGAGAAGGAAATGGCAAGACACTGCAGTATATTTGTCTAGAAAACCAAAAATGGGGACATATCTGAAGTGACTGAATAACAATAAAAGTATCCCATGAAATATTTATCATAGTGCTTGAGTCTTCTTAGTGATTAAATAATTCTTAATAGTTGAAGTATGGTTGAAAATCCATATATAAATTAAAGTTCATATGATGATATCATCAAGTGAGTAATTTTCAATAACTGTGATATAACATCATTGCACAAAATCTTTCATTATACACTATGCCTAATGGCCTCCAACAATTATAATACCATGTAGAAATCTCTAAAGAGTACCTGATTATGAAAACAGACAAAACCCTATGTTTTCTTTTGGTAATATGGAACGGCTAATATGGAAATATGTTTTGCAAAACTTTACATTTATACTGAATATCAAATTGCTTGCCTTCTCGAGTTAGGGGAAGGATTGGGAAGAAGAGAAAATTTGAAACTCATAATTAAAAAAAATTGAATGCAAAAATATTTACACAAAATTGGGAAGAATTTAATGAAATGAATAACATCTATATAGGTATATTTACTTTTTATTTTTCCATATTACATATTGATAGAATTTTGAATAAGTTTTCTGATATTTTGTAATCCATATTCTCTCTCT
The DNA here is from genome assembly GCF_027887165.1 of Monodelphis domestica. Classification (NCBI taxonomy): domain Eukaryota; kingdom Metazoa; phylum Chordata; class Mammalia; order Didelphimorphia; family Didelphidae; genus Monodelphis; species Monodelphis domestica. Next base: position 304,930,777 of record NC_077228.1, read on the forward strand.
CTCTCTCTCTCTCGTTCTTTCTCTCTTTCTCTCTCTATTTCTCTCTCTCTCTCTCTCTCTCTTTCATCCATCTCATCTTCTAAAAAGGTCAGGTAATATGATATCAGTTCTACATATATAATCATATAATACATACTTACATATTCATCATGTTGTGAAACAAGACACATACTGCTTATATCAGAGAAAAACTCATGGAATAAAGGAATAGTATGTTTTACTTGTCTTTCTTTTTTTTCCTCTCTCTTCTCTTTGAAGTCTCATTTGAAATTTAAATCCACCTATCTCTTTTGAGGTCCAGTCCCACATCACTAACTTTTCCTACATATGGATTTCCCATTAGTCTCTCAAATGCAACATGTCTCCAAAAAGACTCATCATCTTTCCCTCTATACCTTCCTCACCCATCCTCCTTTTTTCTATTTGTTGAATTTGCTATAATTTTCCAGTTACTGGACTTTGCTATGTCTCCTTCATTCAGTCTTCACATCTTTCCATCTGCCCCCTTCTTTCCATTCCCACAACCACCACCTCAGGTCAGATCCAGAACTATAATAAACTATTCTTCAATCTCCCTGATTCTAGTTTTTCTTCTCTACAAGGCATTCTTCACAGAACTGCCAAAATGGGAAACCTAAAACACAAGTCCAGACATGATTTCTTTTATTCTAGAAGATACTACTAAAGAGGAGGGCTCTCTATTTCTTTTTAGGACAAGAGACACTCCTTTTTTTATCATTAAAATCCAGTAACAATCTATTTTACAGATTCATTTTACTAGCTTTCATTCCATGCAAATTGGAGAAGCAACATTTTTTTTAAACCCTTACCTTCCGTCTTACAGTCAATACTGTGTATTGACTTCAAGGCAGAAGAGTGGTAAGGGCTAGGCAATGGGGGTCAAGTGACTTGCCCAGGGTCATACAACTGGGAAGTGTCTGAGGCCAGATTTGAACCTAGGACCTCCCTTCTCTAGGCCTGACTCTCAATCCACTGAGCTACCCAGCTGCCCCCGAAGCAACAATTTCTAATCACATTTGTCTCCAGAATGTAGACCTGGGATGTCCTCCATGCCTACTCTAACTCCTTCCAGCTTAGTCAATTACTACATGCAATTCCTACTTTTCTTCTTTACCCTTAGAACTTTGTTCTCCCTTGCCCCTCTGAAATTACTTTACTTTTCCTTTGTATTTTTTTGTGTATAATTGTTATTTACTTATATGTGCACACATTATTCTCCTTTACCCCAATAGCAATGGAGAGAGCTTGAGGTCAGGGACACATTCATGATATTCATAACACCTGGTTTAAAGCCTAGAAAATTGTCATTACCTATTGCATTAGTGCTCATTATTTTTTAACCTAGAACCAATTTGGAAAAATCACCAACCCAAAGACCTGGGCTTCTTCCAATTTTGGTCTGGTTGTAGCAGACTCAAAGGGAAAGATGAGCTGGTACTATCCTCACTGACAAAAATTATTATCTTTCTTCCTCACAGAGCAATTGTTCTTCCTTCGTGGTTATAGAATTGTATCCAACTAGATTCTATGAGGGAAATTCCAAATTACCTCTCACTATTCCCAGCATCTAGTATTATGTTGTTCAAATAGCAGCAGACACTAGCTAATGAATTGAATTTAGGCATTTAACAGGAGGTATTAATTTTTGATGTTGTGGACCATTCTAGTGAAGGCTACAGATTCCTTCTCAGAATAATTTTTTAAAATAAATAAAATTTGTTAAAGTTTTAATATTGTAAAGGAAAATAATTATATTGAAATAATAATCTGAATATATTATATATATTTAATTCATAGATTCCAGATTAAGGATTCCCCCTTCCCCAGCTGAATATGTTCATTTTTCAAATTAGTGTTCTAACTTTTTAGTCTCTCTTCCCATGATTATCCTTCTATTCCAGGACTTCTTAACTTGGGTATTAGGGTAGATTTCAGGGAGTCAGTGACACTGATATATTCCCTGAAATATTTTATTTTTCCAATTAAACTTCAACTTTTCCAAAGAAGAAGAATTATTACTTTTTTGCTTACTATCTAAGTAAAGTGATATAAAGAATTTCAATATGGTAGGGAAGAAGGAATCAGTCCCCCTTCTCCAACTCAAATGCTATGTAGATGACATGCCTCACCTTCCATGTTACTCTCAGTGGGTATTTTGAGGGCCTATTTTGCTTTTGATCTATGTAACAAAAGCATTCTGAAGTCAGAGGAACTGGATTCAAATCCTAACTCTGACACTACCTCTGTGACCCTGAGGCAGATAGGTGGTCCAGGGAATATAGTAGTAGGCATGGAGACAGGAAGACCTAAGTTCAAATCCAGCCTCAGTCACTTACTAATTGTGTGACCCTAGGAAAGTCATTGAACTTCTGCCTCAGTTTCCTTATCTATAAAAAAGAAAATAATAATAGCACCTACCATCCAGTGTTGTTGTTAAGATCAAATGAGGTAATCATTGCAAAATATTTTAGTATAGTGTCTGGTACATAGTAAGTGCTATATATGTATTAGTTTTATTACTTTATTTTATAATTATTGTATGTAGCTTGGTGGCACAGTAGATAGAATTCTGAGCATGGAATCAAGAAGACTCATTTTTTCCTGAGTTCAAATCTGGCCTCAGATACTCACTACACTTACAAAGCTAATGTGATCCTGGGCAAGTCTCTAAATTCCTGTTTAACTTAGTTTCCTCATTTTATAAAATGAGTTAGAGAAAGAAATGGCAAACCACTGCAGGGTTTTTGCCAAGAAAACCCAAATGGAGTCACAAAGAGTCTAACATAAACAAGTGAAGAACATCAACAACATTTTTCTTCTTATTGTTGTTATTTAGGCTGCCTGGGTTTCATTTTCCTCTTCTATGAAATGAGGGAATTGGGACTGTACAGCTTCAGCTTCTGAAATGCCTTCAAATTCTAGACCTATACTTCTATGAATTTTAGTTACTACAGAAGAACTGAATGCTTCCTCATTCTTTGTCAGAGAGTACTTTAATATCATCTTCCCAGATATGAAGAAGAACATTTTACAGATAATGTACAGTATTTAGCCAGTGAAACTAAAAGGCACACTGTATCTTATAATGCATTCGAATCTATTCTCACCCAAACCAGCATTTCATACCATTTTAAACTTGGAGGAAATGTTCATTAACAAAAATACTGGCAACATTTATATAGGAAGCAAACACCCTGGACCTTCTTCATATTTCTCTTCCTGGGAGTCCATCTAGGAAATTGTTCTGTGAGTAAAACCATGTCCTTACAAGGTACTTTCAGTACTTCATTAACTAAACCCAGTTGAATGGTATCCAAGGTTCACTTCATAGAGAAATCTGCTCCATCACCAAGTATTTTACCAGTGTTGGAAAACCTTACTTGAGTAGGAATATAATCCTCAAACACTTCTCATTAATGTCTCTCTGGCTTACTGAGAAGAAAATTTGTACTTTAGAACATCAAGACTTGCACTTCCCTGGGAAGGCTCCACTTTTGTTGTTGTTTGTTTATTTTTTTCTGAGTTCACTGAGATAAGCACCTGTCTAATTTCAGCATACAGCATCACTACAGGCTCACATTAGCGGCTCTTAAGCCAAATAAAAAGTTTTAAGTGGAAACAAAACTGACATCGTTCAAAAACAAATTCAAGACATTGTAGCATCTCTTTTGATTTGTGTAATTAGAGACTAAATGTTAGCCTGGAATTAAAATCCACTTTCAGCTCTTCTACTAATGGTCTCCTCAGAAACCTCATCGTGATACAGAGGGGAAAGCCCAGTTCTCAAAGTCTATGCCAAAGGATAACAAACTCAGACATGCTCTAAAAAGTTGGAAAGGCTTTGAGTTTGGGTCTGTGAATGGATTATCTGCTGGTTTACAGAGGAACAGTAGAGCTTACTTCAAAAGAGGCTATTCCCTGTAGAGGCAAAGGGAAAGGAGAATGGGGGTGGGGTGGGGCAGGAGGTAACAATTCGCTAAGAAAAATGTTACATCTCTGGTGAGTGTCCTTTCTATTTCATGGCTAAGTAAATTTCCTTTTTTTTTTTTGACCATTAGATGATCTACAAGTATCACATTTTCCCGAACCTATTGCACACATATATATATATATATATGCGTATATATACAAAGACATAGAGATGTATATGCATAGATTCAAATTTATATATTGATGTGTATATAGTTACATATAGAAGTATAACTGTAGGTATGGAGATAGATAGACAGACAGACGGACGGACACATGGATGGACGGATGGACGGACAGACAGATAGATAGATAGATAGATAGATAGATAGATAGATAGATAGATAGATAGATGATAGATAGATAAAGATAGGAGAAAAATCTACATCTATTATCCAAGGAACAACAGGGGTGTGTTTAGAATGGCTCATTAGTGGAAGGCTGACCATCAGATGACCAATTATTTCAACTAAAGAGATTTTATGACTTTCTACTGTCACACAGGGCTTGTAATTTACGTTGGATGAGGGAGTACTCATGCTTGATGAAATTGTACATTCCTGATGTATTACAGTAGATTTATTCATCACTTGGGTGATGACATGATGTAAGAGAGTAAGGATCAATTGCTTTCTATTCTATTTTCTTTTGCTCAAGGGGAGAATCACCACGTTTTTGTGAATAAAAACATTTCAGAAATTAAGTACATAATTCATTTTTAGAGTATTTAGACCACAAAAATGAGTTTGTAATATTAAAAAATTAGAACTAAGAATTCCTTAGAATATTTTTTCTTTACACATGGACATACATGCATAGAAGCACACATACGATATGCCCTCCTGAGAATGATGGGATATTACTTCTTTGCACAGAAGCGTGCCAGAAACATGCAGAGAGATCTGACTTAGATAGCAGCTCTCTTTCAGCTACATAGCATACAAGAAATGATTAAGCAAAGCATTGCCTATTCCTGGGAGAATTTTCTTCGTATGGGACCTATGATTTAGTAACTGTAAAATGCACACTTAGGAGCACTGATTCTCAGGTAGACTCTATCGTGCTAAAGCAGATGACGTGTAAGTATGAATGTATTTTTTTAACCTATTAAATAACATTTGGTTATGGTATATTTCAAAAGACTTGTCACCTAACACTTGTTACTTCTGTCCTCTTTTATATCAGCAATGACATTTTACCTTCAACCCATTTAGATTTTTATAGCCTAGTAGAAATATATTAATGACCACACAAGAAGAAAAATTAAAACTCCCTCGGGGAATCTTGGACATGAACACAATTATAGTATTCAAGAGCCCCCCACCTACTGCTCAAGTACTGAGTACATTAACAAGGTACCACAAGCTAATAAATAGTATTCTCTGGAGTTTTAAATGCCAGAACTTTCTCTCACAAACAATTTTAACTTAGAAGTTTAACTTAGATGTCTAGAAGTTGAGTTATTAACTGAATGTTCCTTTCTAATATGCACTGGAAAATATTTGTCCTAAAGAAAGAAGTATATAATTGTAACATTCTATAAGACTCACAGGGAATAAAATTTTAAGAATTCCTTCTCTTCCTCGTATTTAAAAATTATTCCTACTTCTAATTTTCCTCAAGAATAGCCAAATGAAAGAATCAGTATAGCATCAAGTATAGAAGTCTTGCAGTCAGAAAGACCTGGTTAAGTTCCATCTACCAGTCATTTGATTATCAGAAAATGATTTGATCTCTAAATTCCCAAGACAGTTCTCTATAAATTGCTTAATAATTTTGGTAGAGGAAGTTTAATCATTTGGATGTTTATGAGACTGATGAAATCACAATGATGTTGTTGTTCAGAGGTTTCAGTCATGTCTGACTTTTTGTGACATCATTTAAGGTTTTCTTGGCAAAAATGCTAGAGTGGTTTGCCATTTTCTTCTCCAACTGATTTTACAGATGAGGAAACTGAGGTCTATTGGATGAAGCAACTTGCCCAGGGTCACATAGCTAGTAAGTGTCTAAGACCAGATTTGAACTCTGAAAGATAAGTCTTCGTTGACTCAAGGCCTGGGCACCCTAAACATTGTGCCTCTTAGCAAACCCAAAAATCACAATGTAGGGAGCATCAAATTAAAAAAGTCAAAGATAAAAATTGGTAGAATAGGAATGGCAGAAATATGCTCAATTATAAATATAGATTTAATAGAAGAACAAATATAATAGATATCCCAATATAGAATGGAATTTTGCCAGGACACTTCTAGCTTGTATTTAGCATCTCTGTGCTCCATAAACTCATAATTTCCTCCAGGTCAAATCTCAGTAATTTTGTTTCTGGGGCAGATGATTCTGAGGCATTCAAGAGGAAAGCTCTAGTAAAAGTAAGATCAGCAGGGAATAAAAGGAAATAAGGTCAATAAAGACAACAATCATTTATAAAGCACTTACTAAATGCTGAAGATACAAAGAAAAGCAAAAATAGTCCATGCTCTCAAGATCTTCATAATCTTAGGGAGGGAGACAAAATATAAACAGCACTATGTACATACAGGGGGGAAAGTGAGAGGGAGAAAACAAGAGAAATCTTGGGTAGAACATTTTTAATTTTCTGCATTACTCAATGGCTGACTACTGTTGAGGAACCAGAGGTGAATTCTAGGTCTGATTTTTTTTTTAGAGAGAAATTCACATTAGGATATGATCACTTTTGCTCTGGAATCAAGGTTGGGGAGAGAAACTGTTCACTTGGGATTCATTCTCAGTACCAAAAGATATTCCATGGTATCAAATTATTGTCCACAACTGGGAAAGTTGGTGCCAGGGATGCTTTTTCCCCAGTAAGGGAGTGTAACTGAATGGTTTTTTTTCATCAGCCTCTAAACAAAGATCCAGTTGCCCTACTCCAGTTATATCTAAATAATTTCCTCTCTTCCAGATAATAGGACAAATGAGTAAATAGTGGGATGGAGGCATAGACAAAGTTCTGCTTACAGTGGAAATAATGGAACCTGATGCACAGGTCATTTCCAAAATTCAAAAAAGACTACCTCTTTTCTAATTTAACAAACAATAATGATTTTCTCTCCATTTGTATACCCATTTTTTTCTATTTTTCTGTCAAAAATACATATGTGTTTGTATCTTTATACAAAACAGATAGGTAATGCACAGCGAAAAAGGGAACCCTTAAGAAGCTAATTAACATCCAGTTACTATTTTATCTAATAAAGCTGTCACAGTAGCTGAATATTCAGGAGAAGAAAGGGGAATCATAGATTTCAACAGAGCTGCATGTGAACAAGGAAGATTACCATTTAACAAAATTCATCTAAGAAGGGAATGTTACTAATGAAGTTGTGTAGGCTGACTTAAAAACCTCCAGCACCCCATAAAATGTTTAACTGGCATGCAAAGATTTTCAAGAACCTTGGCTACACTTCCCAGAGAACTCCTGAGCAGTTGCCAGTGGCACTTAGTAGCCTGCAGGCGTACAATACTGGTGCTAGAGTCCAAATAAAACTTCATCTTTTTAAATAAAATTCTCATAAGCCCACATCCTTATAACTTTCACACTTAGCTTGATTTTGCTTGAGCCCAGACTTTCAGGCCTTACAATATCCTCATCCATGAAGCCATCTTATTATATGGCCCAATAGACTGCTTAATTATATTCTAAAATTTAAAATGAGGACAAATTTTTAAAACAGAGTGGGGCTTCAATTCTTATTTTCAGAATTCTACTATAAGAATGAAATGATTTGAGCTAGGGGGAAAAGGATTATTAGTAAAGAGCAAATTTTAGATGAAAAGTAAACCAGTATCATCAATAGGACAAAAAAGGAAGAAATAAAATACCAGATGAATGGTCATCATGTAGTTTCTTTAAAAGTGAAAAAGAAAAATCTAAAGGTCAGAGGATCTCTCCAAATCTGTACTCTGCTGTTCTCAATTCATTATACAGTGATCCACCTTAATCCTGGAATTTACTAAGAATAGTATTACTCTATTATTGCCTTCTCTAATTTCTGAAAAAAAAAATCCAGCAGCATAATAGTCCTATGTTGTCTTCTGAGAGAAGGTAAGAGAGACACACATCTGGAGAAATTCCCACTTAAAGGGTTGACTTCAAAACAGCATTGTCTCAGTTCGTGGAAGAAAGAATTGGTTTAGTTATCATTTTCAAATTTAGAGGAAATTCCCCTTCATTTCCTAGACCACTGAGATGCTCATTATGGCCTAAAGGCATTCAGTGCCTTTTCCATTCAGTGAATATCTCTTTCAGTGTGAAAGGACTTTCCTACTTTCCTGGTAGCTGAATTTTGATTAGTTAACAAAGATTTCTTCAACTTAAATTTCTTAAAAGGCAAATAAGCATGACCTCAGACACTTCCATGCAGTATGACACTAGAGAGTCACTTAACCCCAATTGTCTAGCCCTTATCACTCTTCTGTCTTAAAGAATAGATACTTAAGACATAAGATAAGGGTTTAGAAAAAGAGGAAAAAAAGCAATAGCATCAGTTCACTATTTGGTGTGAAACTCAACCCTAGCTCATTAAGAGGGCACAAGTCTTTAATAACATCGACAATAGCATTCAAGTCATTAAGGGAATCCCACTTTTAGCAAATTGTACCACATGAAATAAAGTTGTGAACCCTGAAATAATTAAAAAAAAGACCTATAGGTAATGAAGAAAATCATAATCACAAATTATAAATATCTTCTAAAAGAAGGTGATTCTAAATGTATAACTGAATATTATCTTCAGTTGAGTGGAGATGAGGATGCTTAGAAAAAGAGCATGATTAATAGCGCACCTGCCTTAATGTTATCTTAAGCTCATCCTTTTCATAAAGAAAATATCCATTATTGATTTCCCTTGTTCCTTTCTTATGCTTTTCATTGTTTTAGCCTGAGCAGATTTTCAAATTCACACCTTTATTAGACTTTTTGAAATTCAGACCATGTGTTTTATCTAATATCTGGATCTGATCTCTCCAGGTATGGCTGACTTCCTGACCTTGGTTTTTGGATTGTGCTCACTCTTGATGGGTTGATTATTTGAATTCTATTGTTTACTAGGATCAACAACTCAGGCTAGTTGACTGATTGTCTTATAATGGGGCTGATTACGAAACCTGCTAGACTTCTTGCCCTTCCGCAGAGAAACAGCAGATGGAGAAATGAAGACAGCAGTAGATGTATGTTGAGGATAGAAGTAGGGTAAGAAGGAAAGGTTTTAGAAAACAATATAGTATAATAGCAACAGCTAGCAGTATGGGAAGATAAAGCAATCTACTACAAAAAAAAACTATATGTATGCATTAGGTATATATACATATGAATATTCTGAAAGAATTTACCAAAACAGCAAGATAAATAGAAGGTATAGAAATTTGTATTATTAATCTGAGACATCAAGGAAAGGTTATATTCTGTTCAGAATACTATCTCTAGGAAAGGCACCATTTTGTTTAGAAATATTTTAATTAAAATTAATATATTGTTGAGTTATAGTTTAAAGTAGCAAATGTTTATTCAGAATGGGCAAATGTGTTAAATATAAAGAAGGAAATTATAGGTAAATTGGGTTAACATAGAATAGTATACCTGTCAGATCAATGGGGAAGGAAAGAATTTAAGAACAAGTAAGAAATAGAGAATATTACAATATATAAAATGAATCATTTTGATGGCATTAAATTAAAGAGGTTTTGTAAAAACAAAACCAATGCAACCAAAATTAGAAGGGAAGCAATGAATTGGGAAAAATCATTATAACAAAAACTTTTGACAAAGGTCTAATTTCTCAAGTTTACAAGGAGCTAAGTCAACTGTACCAAAAAAATCAAGTCATTCCCCAATTGATAAATGGGCAACGGAAATGTTTGCAGTTTGCAGATAAAGAAATCAAAACTATCAATAAACACATGAAAAATTGTTCTAAATCCCTCCTGCTTAGAGAAATGCAAATCAAACCAACTCTGAGGTACCACCTCACACCAAGCAGATTGCCCAATGTAAAAGCAAAGGAAAGTAATAAATGTTGGAAGGGATATGCCAAAAATTGAGACACTAATGCATTGCTGATGGAGTTGTGAATTAATCCAACCATTCTGGAAGGCAATCTGGCTTTAGAAGACTGCCTGCACTTTGACCCACCATACCACTGCTGGGTTTGTACCCTAAAGAGATAATAGGGAAAAATACATGCACAAAAAAATACATGCACAAAAATATTTATAGCCATGCTCTTCGTAGTGGCAAAAAACTGGGAAATGAAGGGGTGTCCATTGATTGGGGAATGGATGAACAAATTGTGTTATCTGATGATGATGGAATACTATCATGCTGAAAGGAATAATGAACTGGAGGAATTCCATGTGAACTGGAAAGACCTCCAGGAATTGATGCAGAGCAAAAGGAGTAGAACTAGGAGAACATTATACACAGAGACTGATACATTATGGCACAATCAAATGTAATGGACTTTTTTACTAGCAGCAATGCAATGATCCAGGACAATTCTGAGGGACTTATGAGAAAGAAAGGTATCCACATCCAGAGAAAGATGTGTGGGAGTAGAAATACAGAATAAAAACATATAAATGATCACATGGTTTAATGGGTATATGATTGGGGATGCAGACTTTAACTGATAACTTGATTGCAAATACTAATAATATGGAACTAGGTTTTGAAGTATAATACATGTAAAACCCAGTGGAATTGCTTGTTGACTCCAGGAGGAGGTAAGGGAAAGAACATGAATCATGTAACCATGGAAAATATTCTAAATTATTTAATTAAATATTTTTTAAAAAGTAGTAAATGTTATCTGACAAAAATCCAGTGACCCAGGACACTCTAGTAGCTGATAGTGCAAAAAGAAACAGAGAGAATGTGGGAGGCAGAAAAAGAGACAGAGACAGAGGGAGATTATAATAATGACCTTTTATCCAGATATTTGTCCTCTGTTTTAGGAGTGAAATTTCAATTATCTTTAATTTATTTGAACAAATATTCAACTGCCCATTTTGAGAAGTCACTATGAATAAGTGGCATAATGAAAAATGGGATTACTTTTTAAAGTGCATTTCAGATAAGTCTCTAGGTAGTCCTCTAAATTATTAGAATTCTATTTTAGGAATAATAGAGAGAAGAGAAGAATAAGGCAACTTAATTTCAAAAATGGATTCTTAGAATTCTAAAAGTAGGATGAAATAAATAAGTAGAAATACAAAGGCATGAATCAAATTTTAATTTGCCACCTATTCTAGATATGCAATGGATAGCAAAAAGAAAAGTAATACATGGAAGGTTTAATATTGGCAAAGGGAAGACAAATTATCCTTGTTTGAAGAGGACTTTATACTTTATTAAGGAAACACCATGAAATTAGTGAAACATCATCTATCTAGTAGCTTCAGAAAAGTAGAATTCAAAATAAACACACATAATAAGCATTTGTATACAAAGTAACAAAAGAAACAAAGGAGAGTATTTTTACAAAACAAAAATCAGTTTTTTATTCCTGTCAAAAATTTTAAACCTATGAAGATGCATTGAGAATGTATACAAATTCAAACATGAAATACCATTTTTAAAAATAAAATTTAAACAATCTGAATTCCTGTTTATACTGTGCCAACATCATAAACAAGGCAATGCTACGTAACCTATTTTACAGATTTAGAGTTATATTAATTATATGGTCAAAGGGTTATTTAAATTATTTGGTCAGCCAATCCCCAATCAAAGGGCATCCCCTCATATTCAAATGTTTTACCACCACAAAGAGTGAGGCTATAAATATTTTCACACAAGTCTTTTTTTCTTATTTCTTTGGAGTATAAACCCAAGGCAGTGGTATGGCTGGATCGAACAGCAGGCAGTCTTTTAAAGTCCTTTGGGCATAGTTCCAAATTGCCCTCCAGAATGGTTAGATCAATTCACAAATCCACCAACAATGCATTAGTGTCTCAAATTTGGCACATCCCCTCCAACATTTATTACTTTTCTTTGCTGCCATATTAGCCTGTATGCTAGGTGTGAGGTGGTACCTTAGAGTTGTTTTGATTTGCATATCTCTAATCAGGAGATATTTAGAACAATTTTCATATGCTTATTGATAGTTTTGATTTCTTTAATTGAAAATGGCCTATTCATGTCCCTTGCCCATTTATCAATTGGGGAATGGCTTGATTTTTTTGTTCAATTGATTTAGTTCCTTATAAATTTGAATAATTAGACCTTTGTCAGAGGTTTTTGTTATGAAGATTTTCCCCCTAATTTGTTGCTTCCCTTCTAATTTTGATTGCATTGATTTTGTTTGAACAACCCCTTTTTATTTTGATATAATCAAAGTCATTCATTTTGTAATATTCTCTTTCTCTTGCTTGGTCTTAAATTCTTTCCTTTCCCATAGGTGTGACAGGTGTACTCTTCTGTGTTCACCTAATTTACTTATAGTTTCTTTCTTTATATTTAAGTCATTCATCCATTCTGAATTTATCTTGCTGTGTAGGGTGTGAGATGTTGATTTAAACCTAGTCTCTCCCATACTGTTTTCAAAATTTCCCAGCAGTTTTTGTCCCCAAATCTGGGATCTTTGGGTTTATTGTAAACTGCCTTGCTGAGGTCATTTACCTCATCTATTCCACTGATACTTCCTTCTGTCTCTTAGCCAGTACCATATTGTTTTCATGACCACTTCTTTGTAGTAATGTTTAAGGCCTGGTACTGTTAGGCCCCCATCCTTCACATTGTTTTCATTGTTTCCTTTGATAGTCTTGATCTTTTGATCTTCCAAATGAACTTTGTTATGATTTTTTCTCATGTAGTAAAAAAGTTTCCTGGAAGTTTGATAGGGATGGCACTGAATAAGTGCATTAATTTGGGTAAAATTGTCATTTTTATTATGTTAGCTCCCTACCCATGAGCAATGAATGTTTTTCCAATTATTTAGATCTAGTTTTAATTGTGTGGAAAATGTTTTATAGTTATATTCATATAATTCCTGTGTTTGTCTTGGCAAATAGATTCCTAAATATTTTATATTGTCTAGGGTGATTTTAAATGGAATTTCTCTTTCTAAATCTTGCTGCTGAGATATGTTGGAAATATAGTGAAACACTGATGATTTATGTAAGATTGTTTAGTATCCTGCAGTTGCTAAAGTTGTTGATTATTTCCACTAGTTTTTTAGTTGATTCCCTAGGATTCTTTAAATAGACCATCATCTGCATATCATCTACAAAGAGTGATAGTTTACACTCCTCATTGACTGTTTTAATACTTTCAATTTCTTTAACTTCTCTAGCTGCTAATGCTAGTGTTTCTAGTACAATGTTAAATAATAGAGGTGATAATGGTCATTCTTGCTTCACTCCTGATCTTATTGGTAAGGCTTCTAATTTAGCCCTATTGCAGATAATACTTGTTGATAGTTTTAAATATATACTGTTTATTATGTTTAGGGAAGGTCCCTCTGTTCCTATACTTTCTAGTGTTTTCAATTGTAATGAGTGTTATATTTTGTCAAAGTTTGTTTTTTCTGCATTTATTGACATAATCATGTGATTTCTGTTGGTTTGTTTGTTGATATGGTCAATTATGTGGCTATGTGGAAGGTTTTCATAATATTGAACCATCCTTGCATTCCTGGTACAAATGCCACCTGATCTTAATGACCCTTATGATCACTTGCTGGAGTCTTTTGGCTAGTATTCTGTTTAAGATTTTTGCATCTATGTTCACTAAGGAGATTGGTCTGTAGTTTTCTTTCTCTGTTTTTGATCTGCCTGGCTTTGGAATCAGTACCATATTTTTGTCATAAAAGGAATTTGGTAGAACTCCTTCTTTGTTTATTTTGTCAAATAGGTTGTATACTATTGGGATTAGGCATTCTTTAAATGTTTGATAGAATTCACTTCTGAATCCATCTGGCCCTGGGGATTTTTTCTTAGGGAGTTCTTCAATGGCTTCTTAAATTTCTTTTTCTGATTTGGGATTATTTAAGTATTGTTTCTTCTTCTGTTAATCGAGGCAATTTACATTTTTGTAAATATTCATCCATATCATCTAGATTGCCATATTTATTGCCATATAATTGGGCAAAATAGTTCTTAATAATTACCTTTATTTCTTCTTCATTAGGGGTGAGGTCTTTCTTTTCATTTTTGATACTTTTAATTTGATTTTCTTCTTTCCTTTTTTTATTAGATTAACCAGTACTTTATTTATTTTATTTGTTTTTTTTCAAAGTACCAGCTCCTAGTCTTATTTATTAATTCAATCATTCTTTCACAATCAGTTTTTGTTAATTCATTCTTTAATTTTTAGGATTTCTAATTTAGTTTTTATCTGGGGATTTTTAATTCATTCTCTTTCTAGTTTTTTTACTTTGCATGCCCAATTCATTGATCTCTTATCACTCTGACTTCTTAATATATGCACTCAGGGATATAAATTTTTCCCTGAGTACTGCTTTGGCTTTATCCTATAGATTTTGATATGATGTCTCCTCATTGTCATTCTCTTCAATGAAATTATTGTTTCTATGATCTGTTCTTAATCCAACCAGTTTTAGAGAATTATATTGTTTAATTTCCAATTAATTTTTGATTTGTCTTTTCATGAATGCTTACTAATTATTATTTTTATTGCATTATGATCTGAAAAGGTTGGATTTATTATTTCTGCTTTTTTGCATTTTATTGCAATGTTTTCATGCTCTAATATATGGTCAGTCTTTGTGAATGTACCATGTGTTGCTGAAAAGAAGGTGTTTTCTTTTGTGTTCCTATTTATTTTTCTCCATATATTTATTAACTCTAATTTTTTCTAAGTTTTGATTTACATCTCTTACCTCTTTCTTATTTGTTTTTTTGGTTTGATTTATCTAGATCTGATAGAGGAAGGTTGAGGTCTCCCACTTATATAGTTTTATGATCTATTTCCTCCTTAAGCTCCAATATTTTTTCCTTTAAAAATCTGAATGCTGTACCATTTGGTGAATACATGTTGAGTACTGATATTTCCTCTTTATCTATACTGCTTTTTATCAGGATGTAATTACCTTCCAAATCTCTTTTAATCAGATATAATTTTACTTTGGCTTTGTCAGATCCATAATTGAGACTCCTGATTTTTTTCTCCAGAGAAGTTATCCAGAGTTTTTGTTTTTTTTTATCTTGGTAGTTGTAGATTATAGTTCTTAGGTGTTGGTGACCATTGCTATGTTACTTTTTTCTTCCCTTCCCAGCCAGAAGTCTGAGGGAGAAGGGCAGACTCTCTGTGTTTCCAGCTACAGAGCAGTTTTTGCCCTGAGGCTTTTTCAGTCTCCACCATGTGTTGTCTCAGCCCTACTCTGCCCTATCTCTGAGCCCAAGCTTTGCATTCCTCAGCCTCCTGGGGTCCCAAGTCTCACTGCTCTCAGGTATAAGTCTGTGTTCTCCTCAGTCAGCCCCCTAAAAATCTAGAGATTGCCCTGCATTCACTCTGACTCTGCTGTAGTAGGTGGAGTGGGGGTGGTGGTGAACAGATAACACTTTGGTAGGAGTGATTTTACCCCCTTTTAGGTTGAAAATGCCCTAATCCTGCCTATCTTCGAGGCTGTGCCCTATGGTAGAGCCCCTTCCCTCTTCTGATTTTGATTTTTGTCCTTTTGAGGCACTTTATATTGGTTGGTGGTGAGGAGAAGAATATCTTTGCTTCTACTTTGTGGTATCTTAGCCCAGAAGCCTCTGGTCATTTAAATTAAAACAAAATTCATTTGGAGTAATAAAACCCCAAAATTTCAAGAGGAACTTTTGAAAGAAGAAAGATTAAAGGGCTCAAAGAAGCATAATTTTATTAAAACAGTTTTAGACTGGTTACAAAAAGAAATGTAGATCAATAAAAATAAGTACACTGCAGTAGTAATTTAACCAAATTATTCCATTTCCAATAAATTCAAGAACACACAAACAACTTTAAGAAGGAAGAAAATTGCAAAGCCATTTGAGAGAAAGTTTAAATCTAGAATATTACACTAAAACAAGTTTGGACTAGATATGTCAACTGAAAAATACCCAACCAAAAAGAATTGACCATAAAAGGAAGAAATGAACAATTTAGATCACCTAAAATTTTAAAGCTTTTGCTGGAACAAAATGGTTTTAGGAGTGAGAGAAGGAGAGAGATGGAGAGAGAGATAAAGGGAGATTATAAATAGCTATTTTTCACAAATGATAGTTATCCACTTATCCACTTACTGGTAATGGAAGTCAAAGATCTAAATAAAGGTCTCATTTATATTAGAAAATTCATAAAAACATTTTTGTGTGGATATGTGTATTGTGTCACAGCAAGAATTGGAAGCAAAGTAGGTAAACATCGATTAGGCAGTGGTTAAACAAATCATAGCATATGAATGTAATGGAAGACTACATTTTATATCAGAAATGATGACTATGATGAAGTCAGGAAAATAGGGGAAAAATCTGTATGACTTTATGATTCAGAATGAATTAAGTAGAACTAGTAGGATAATATATACAATGACAACACTAATGCAAACAAATGCAACATTAGGTTGTAGTTAAACTTGTATTAATTACAGTGACTAATTTTGGTCCAGAGAATACACAATGACCACTTTCCTAATTTGCAGAAAAAGGGAGACACTGGATATGGAATAATGCATTTGCTTTCAGATGCTGTTGCTATCTTGGTTGTTTTGCTTAACAAGCTTTTCCCTCTATTTTTTTTTTCTATTTCTCTTTGGAAGGGTGAGGGAGGGAAGGTTTCTCTGATTAATAAAAACAATAGGTATCGATAAGATTTCATTTTTAAAACCTGTAGGCTTTTTGTCTCTCTCTTTTATAGTAATATTTGAAGCCACATATATTGAAATTTTTTCCTTGACAATCTTTATGGTATATTAGGACCCTTTCCCACATCTTGTTTCTCTCTCCTCAGAACAATGCTTTTTCAAAATCAGAACAAACTATTATTCTAAATTCCTTAGTTAACAATCTATCATAAAGAAAATAGAAATGGAAAAAATATGTATCATCTATTTTTTCTCTATATCTGTCTGTCTAACCTCTATCTTATCAATTGATTAATAGCTCTGTCCCTATGTTTAGAACTTAACAAACCTAAAGATCAGTTCCATGTTAATTATTAAATGGAAATCCATTACATTTTCATTTACTAATTACATTTGAACTGGAAATAGAAGCAAAAGTGAGCAGCATCCCCATAATTAAAGATCAGAATTCAAAGGTAAATATCATATTATGATAAGAAAATGGAGCCAATAGTAAGGAGGCCTGAGTTCAAATCCCATGTACTTATTAGCTGTTGACCATGAGCTTTAGTTTTCCATTTTTAAAATGAGAATGAAATTACTTGCACAATTAGTTTTATAAAACTACTGTGAGGGATCTGTTCTGCAAATCTTAAAGTATTAACAGATTTCTTACAAATATACAATTTAAAAACAAATTTAATATCAATATCAAATTTCAGTTATTCCTAGTATGATACAAATTAAAGTAAGTCTTTCAAATGCTATTCTCCATTGTAAAGGGTATGGATGTAAAAAAGGTAAAAAAAGGTAAAAAAGGTAAAAAAAATTTACAAACCACCTATTCTAAGACTCTCATTTTAAAAATGAAGAAAGTGAGTCCTGAGATACTAGGTACTAAAGAATAGAGAACAGTCATCTCCTAACTCCAAAAGCAATGCTTTCCTCCATGTCTTGGCTAAGCTACTTCCTACTTGTGTGATCTTGTAAAATATTTATCTCGCTGGGAGTTAGTTTATCTATCTGTAAAATAAGTGCACTGAACTAGATTGTCTGTAAGGTCCTTTTCACCTCTAATTCAATGATCATTTGGCTTTGGATTTTGGGAATAAAAGAGAAGCAAAGTGAGAAGCACTGAGAGGAGGACAGTAGTCAGATAAGAGTGGAGGGAAGGACACAATAAACATAATAGGAGAATGGTA
This sequence comes from Monodelphis domestica, assembly GCF_027887165.1. NCBI lineage: Eukaryota > Metazoa > Chordata > Mammalia > Didelphimorphia > Didelphidae > Monodelphis > Monodelphis domestica. Next base: position 304,948,754 of record NC_077228.1, read on the forward strand.
GAAGGGAAAGGAATATTGGGGGGGCAAATTTTTAAAAGGACATTTTATTAATTTCTTTGGACATGCTATTGATCTTAAAAATCTTTTAAAGAACATATATGCTATGTTCCAGTCCTTTGCCACCACAAAAAGAGCGGCTTTAAATATTTTTGAACTGTTAGGTCCTTTCCTCCTAATTTTGATATCTTTGGACTACAGATCTAACTATAAGATTGCCTCAGTATTTTGATTCAGTAGGCACAGTTTAAAGTCCTTTGGACATGACTCAAAAAGACTTAAGATATTTTAGCTAAAGGTAGTAACAGTCAATTCACTGAAAAGAAACATTTAAAGGTTTAATAATATTGTTTCTTATTCATTTGTTCTTCTTTCTTTTTCATGCTGAAAATCCTTTAAATCAGATTTATAATAAAGGAATAGTAGTTCTACTGAATTCTAACTTATTATATATTTTTCAATTCAAAAATTGAATTTTTACTAACATTGCTAAGGTAAATAGTGGTTGTTGGTATTTTTCTTATCAAAATTTTATGAAATAGCTGGTGAGTCATGCCCTACCATGATAAGGAGTTCAAATCAAAGAGATTAAGAGTAGATAGATGATACATAGGTAGGTAGGTAGAAAGACAGAGAGACAGAGAGAGAGCCAGAGACAGACAGACATACAGACATACAGACATAGAGAGAGAGCCAGAGACAGAGAGATAGGCTATAAATACATATATATTTAGTAGAAAATTCCTTAATTTAATGCTCTCCCTTTTTATCTTTCAAAATTTTTTTCCCAATTGTATGTAAAAGCAATTTTTAACATTGGTTTCTTAAAATTCTGAGTTAAAATATGCAATGTTTTTCTGGTTCTGATAACTTCATTTTGCATTACTTCATATGAATCTTTCCACTTTTTTTGTCATCAACTTGCCCATCATTTCCTTTTTATGCAAGATTTTTTCTTTTTTTCTTTCTCTTTCTCTTATTTTAAATTTTTTTTCCATAGTTACATGATTCTTGTTATCTCTCTCTTTTCTTCCTTTCCCCCTCCTCGCTTATACATACATTCACTGTTATACATACATTATCACTTAAATCCTATTTCCATATTATTCATTTGTGTAATAGGGTAATCTTTTAAAACTCAAACCCCAAATGATATACTCACATAAATAATGAATAAATCATATGTTTTATTCTGGATTTCTACTCCCATAGTTCATTCTCTAGATGTGGATAACATTCTTTCTCATAAGTCTTTCAGAGTTGTCCTGGATCATTGCATTGCTTTTAGTAGCAAAGTCACTTACATTTGATCATGCCACAATGTTTCAGTTACTATGTATAATGTTCTCTTGATTCTGCTTATTTCTTTCTGCATCAGTTCAGGCAAGTGTTTCCAGTTCTTATAGAAATCAAGCACTTCATCACTCCTTTAACATCATAATACCAGAATATATTCTTGCTCATCATTTCTTATAGCACAATAATATTTCATTACAATAACATCACAATCTGTTCAGTCATTACCTTATTACTGGACATTTTTCACTTTTCTATGGGCTTCATGCCTCTTTATGTGAAATAATTTACCCCCATTCTACCTCTCCCTTCACTATTTTACCAATTCAGGATCTTTTTTTTCTATCATGGCTTTCAAATAGTCCAAATATTTCTTAAATTATCTTTCCCTGATTAATTTTCCTTGCTAGTTGTTTTTCTATTAAGATAGTTCAAATTTTCCTCATTTTTTCATCCTTTTGATTTTTTTCTTGATATCTCATGAAGTCACTAGATTTCACTTGTATAATTTTAATTTTTAAAAATGTTTTCCCATCTTTGAAATTTTGTGTCTCCTTTTCCATCTGGACAATTCTACTTTTTATAGAGTTGTTTCTTCAGTTAATTTTTCTATTTTTTCCCACTTTTTGTGCTTCCTTTAATTACCTTTTTGATTCTATGTTTTATGATACTCTTGCTTCAGTCTCACTTCTTTTCCAATTTTACTTCTACCTCTCATTTGCTTTTACTTATTTATTTTTTCAATTACATGTAGAAACAATTCTGAAAATTGTTTTCTGATATTTTAAGATTTAGATTTTTCTCACCTTCTCTCAGACTCCCTCCCTGAGATAGAAAAGTCTTATGTATGTTATACCAGTACTTTCATTGAATGCATATTTCCATATTGCTCATATCATGATGGAAAACATATAAAACATACAATAAATCTCATGAAAGAAATAAAGTGGAAGATGGCATGCTTTGATCAGCACTAAGACTATAGCAGTTCCTTCTTTGACCATGGATTGTATTTTCATTGTTAGTCCCTTGTGGTTATCTTGGAAACCTACTTTGCTGATAGTAATTTAAGACTTTCACTTGATCATAATATAATATTTCTATTACTATATACATTGTTTTCCTTGTTCAACTCATTTCACTTTGCATCAGTTCATAGTTTTTGAACTCAGCCTGTTCATCATTTCTTATAACTCAGTAGTATAAACCATAACTTGTTCATCCATTCCCCTCCATTTCCATTTATTTGCCACTATAAAAGGAGCTATTAAAATTTTTTTGGTACAAGTGAGTCCTTTTCCCTTATCTGTGATCTCTTTGGAATACAGAAATAGTAGTGGTATTGATGGGTCAAAGGGCATGCATAGTTTTATGGTCCATTGAGCCTGGTTCCATATTACTCTCCAAAATGATAGTGTCATTTCACAGTTCCAACAATATATATTAGTGTTCCAAGTTTCCCACAACCCCCCCCCCCAAACTTTATCAGTTTCTTTTGAGACATATTAGCCAATCTGATAAGTGTAATCTGGTATCTCAGACTTGTTAAAATTTCCATTTTTTTCAATCAATAGCAATTTTTCATATAACTATGGATAGTTTTAATTTCTTCCTCTAAGAATTGCTTGTTTATATTCTTTAATTGTTTTCCAACTGTAGAATGCTATGTATTCTTAAAATTTTGGCTTAGTTTTCTATTTATTACTCAAATTAGTTAATTAAGAAGATTGATCTATAGTTTTATTTCTGTTTTCACTCTTCCTGTTTTAGGTATAAGCACCATATTTATGTCATAAAAAAAAAAGTTTGGAAGGATTACCTCTCTCCCCATCTTTCCAAATAGTTTATATAGTGTTGGAGTTAGTTGTTCTTTGAATGTTTGATAGATTTCATTTATGATTCCAACTGTCTCTAGGGCCTTTTTCTTAGGAAGTTCTTATTTGCTTTTAAAAATCCTTTTTGAGGTCCTCTAGCACTTCTTTGTATGCCTGATATGATTTTCCTTGATAACTTCATATATAGCCATTTTGACACCATTTTCCTCTTCTGAGTTTATATTTTGAGCTTCTTTATCCCTGTAGTAACTTCCTCGGATCAGCTTCTTTTTTTCCAGTCTATTTCATTAATTTTACCTTTATGCTAAAGTATATGTATATATATTATTTTTAAATGATATCTTCTCTAGTGTAGGGAGGAAAAGGAATGTTCAAGATAGCTGGGTCTGGATGACTGTAGGGATGCACATGTTTTGGTATGGGCCTGGGTGCCTACAGAGCTGTGCCTGGGCCTCTTTAGACCTTGTTGCCTGCAGAGCTATGCCGGATGTAGGATGCATGGATGCAGGTGTTGGGAGTCTCACTGTGGCTTACTGGGGCAAGATCTGCTACTGGCTTATCCAGACACTGCCTATACTGGATTACACTCCTCTTCTGACCTTAGAATGACAGACCTTTCCTACAATCTTCTAAGTCATCTTGGGTAGGAAAATTATTTCAGTCTATTTTTTGGTTTTGAGGCTCAATAATTCATTTTGAGGTTTTTTAAAAATAGTTTTTTAGTGATAAATTTGAGAGAACTCAGGGAGTTCCTGTCTTATTGTGTCATCTTGGCTTTATTTCCTAATCCTACTTTAAATGAAAATGTTTACTACATTTTTAAACTAGGCAAATCTAATGAACTTATTAATTCTTTTTCTTGAAAAATATTTTTTTTATCATTGCTTTATATTATCTTTCCCTCCCCAAATATATATCTCCTTTTCCCTACCCAGGGAGTCATCCTCTATAATAGAATAAAAAGTCTTTTTTCCCCCCAAGAAATCAGGTAAAAATGGGGACTCAATGCTTTTTCAGTCCCTTATTAGGAGATCCAGCCCAATTATGATTAGCACAGTTTTATTTAAGATTTAAATTTAAGATTATTTAAATAGATTTTTAATTTAAAAAATACCAGCACTCACAGAGAACTGATGAATTTTAAGTGTAAATTGAAATACTTTTTTAACTTTATTTTTCTTGCTTTTTTGAAATGACTAATATTGAAATATGTTTTGCATGATTTTATGCATATAACTGATACATTTTTTTATTAGAGGGTGGGAGACTCTTAGGGAGAAATTTTGGAACTCAAAATTTAAAAAGAAAATAAACATTAAAATGAAATAATCATTTTTAGGAAAAAATATACATGAAATCAATGAGTTCTCATGTTAAAAAAATAAAAGGAGATATAGCCCATGTAAAAGCAATCACAAATGAAAAAGAAAAGAGTGAAGAGATAAGAGTTCTGTGTAGAGAATAGTGCACTAGATTTAGTAAAGAAAATTTGACTTCCATTTATGGCTCTTATATGTTCTTTTGGGGTGATAATGAGCAAGTCACTTCACCTGGTAAATTCTCATCTACAAAATGAGGTAAATTTATACTATCTCACAGTTAAGATATCTTTCAATTATACATCTTATAATTCTATCTTAATACTTTTTATTGGGGATGCTGATGTGTGAATTACAGAGAGATAAAAATACTCCCTTTACTAGAGACAATGACTATTGTAAGGAAAAAAGGGAGGAAGGAAAGAAGGAAGGAAGCAAGGAAGGGAGGGAGGAAGGGAGGAAGGAAGGAAAAGAGGAAGGATGGAAGGGAGGAAGGAATGAATGGAGAAAGGAAGGAAGGAAGGGAAGGAGGGGGAAGGGAAGAAGAAAGGGAGGGAGGAAAGAAGGAAAGCAAGGAGAGAGGGATGGAGAGAAGGAAAGATGGAGGGAGATAGGGAGGGAGAAAAGGAGAGAGGAGGGAGAAAGAAGGGAAAGAAGTAAGGAAGGTTATGAGAGAGGGAGTGAGGAATGAAGGAAGAAAGGGAAAAAAGATGGGAGGGAGATAGTAGGGAATAAGGGAGAAAAGGAGGGAATTTTTATATCTTTATGATACAGGTCACAAAACTGGCCCAGAGCCAAGATATAGTAGCAACTGCTTTAGTACTAGCATAATAATTATATTAGTAGGTATTAAATATAAATTCTTCCCTGAGTATGCAGTTGCCCAAATTATAAACAATGAAAAAACATGGTTTTAATTTTTTTCTCATCGCATATAAAATGGTGTTTTAATCTACCACTTCCTAGGAACTGAATACTAAGAATGTTGGAATGACATTATAACAATCATGTATATATATATTTGACCAGTTTGGGGTTTTCATTAGAAGAGGGAGCTTTCATTGAGACACATAACTTTACAGAAGAATCGCATTTAATATAAAGAGGTTTAGTGATTTTCCCAGGGTGATACTGACAATATGAGACAGAAAAGAAAGGTTTAAATGGAGTTTTCCTGACTTTGGGGGAAGTTGTGTTCACTATTTTTTAAATAATAATTATATTGCGTTTTTATCACAGAAAAAGATCCTTGCCTGTTTAATAAGTTTTCTGCAGAAGAATAAAATAATACAGTATGCACACCTACATGCAAGTAGACTGTGAAGTTGACTCTGATGTATGATTTTAGGGGTCCTGGGAAGAGTCCAAAGACAGAAAACATCTTCCACTATCTACCCACCAAACTGATTGAATTTCATCATTAGATAAATTTTACTTTGGGTGATCTTGATAATTCAAATTATTAATTAGAATAATAGCTCTACTCCTTCTCACCATCTCCTTACTGCTCATGAACCTTCCACCTCTACCATGCAGGTGTTATGGCATTTAGAGATGGTAATTTCAATCTCATGCCTTGTGATCTTATGATAAATATCCCTACATAATAGGTATATAGAGATTATCAGAAAACCTCAAACACACCAGAATAAAAAAGGCATGATGATATATGTTTGGAACAGGGAAAGAAGAAAAGCTATAAACATTCATTTATATCAGAGGTTCTTATTTCAGCCCTTGCAGTTTCATGCAGCAAAGACAAATTCTATCAACTGGCATGTAACTGGCATCTTCTTTTAAAGCTGATAATCTAGAAGGGTCAGTGGCAGTGGCACAGTACATAGAAAAATGACTCTTGAGTCAGGAAGATCTGAGTTCAAATTTAGCCTCAGACACTATCTGAAATGAGGCAAGTTGCTTCAGTTTCCTTATCTGTGAATAGTGACACTTCTTTCACAGCATTGTTATGAGGATCAAGTGAAATAGTATTTAAAATGAACTTAGTACAGTACTTAGCAAAAAAAGTAAGTGCTATCATATTAGCTATTATTATTATTATTATTAACCCTGATGATCTGGTCAGGCAACTTGCCTTAGTTTGGTGCCCCATAATTGACATTTTCATAGAACCATTTAATCTAAGCAACTTCTTCACATTGCTATGATAGTACCCTGCTATTACTAGTATGTTTGAGTTGATGTCACTCTTTTGGAATGTACCTATTTGGGTTTGGGGTGCATGTGCCCATGAATTAAAAAGGAAATAGTTAATTGGTGTCTATGTGCATGAGGAGAGATCCTAAAGCCCAATCTGATCCAATCAGATTATGGCTTTAGGTCCAAGATGTCTAGACTAGACTAGGGGTGTCAATATTCAAAGCAAGTACTTTGAAAGTGGTTCTGAGTTTAGAGAATCTAATTTTAAATTCTATTTCTATGACTGCCCAAGAGACTTTGGGTAAGTCATTTAATTTCACTGGGACTTGGTTCTCTCACCTACACAATGGTGAGGGAATATGCAATATAACATCAATGAAATGACTTTTAGTGTGACTATTCTAGGATTCATGATCCTATTCTATACTGAATGCTCTCACATAAATATCTCTTGAAAGGATAATAATTGGAACTGTTCCAAGTAAATTAGTACTTTAATATAAATAGATTTAACATATTTCCTCATGAAATCCACAATTGAAGAAATGAGGATTTTTCTGGTAGAAGAGTTACGTGGGAATAATTTCATCCTGGCCCTGGGTATGGGTGACTAGTATGAAAAAAAAATTTAAGGAGAGGGAAGGTAGGCAGGGAAAGGAAGGCTTTGGGGTACATCACTTAAAAACTTCTCCCACTTTACAATTATGGCTGGAATTGCCCCAGACATCACTTTGTTTGTGGGAAATATGATTTGATGTCTTAGAATAATACGGGGTGATAAGATATTTTGAAATGGTGTTTGGGCAAAATGTCACACTAGTTTTCAAATATAGGAAGTTATACATATTCAATAAATAAGCAAGTAAATAAGTATACCTGTTTGCATATTCCTTGATGATCTGATAAATGCTAATCTTAATAGTCTCATTTTCAAATCGATTATTGCTGCGGTCTTTGTATATCCGGAATTCAGCGGCTGTCACTGCTTCCCCATGAGGAATTTGTGTAAGATCAAACCGAAACTCTTTGTAGTGCCTTCGCTGGTGAGAAAAATCCTTGTCTCTTTCAACTGTTTAAAGAAGAAAGAAAGAAAGAAAGAAAGAAAAGGAAAAAAATGATCCCTTTAAAACTATGGCAATTAACGGTAAATTCTACAGCTTTAAATATAAAAACAAACAAGCAGGATGATAAAAAAACTGGGCAAATACTAAAACCACAAAGCCAGACATGCTTCCAGTTAAAGGAAATTCCACGAGCCAACAGTCTTCAGTTCAAAAGGGAAAAAAAACCTCTGTGGTTTCATACAAATTCCAGGAACCTGAATGGAAAGAATATCCAAAAAAGTTTTAAAATTGAATGTTGTAAAGTAATTAGAAATGTGGACAAAATGAAAGTGCATGGGAGAGTCTCAAACTTTATTTGAGTTAAGTATATATGAAGAAAGCAATTGGAATTACAAGTGAAGTTTGAATTGGGCAACATCTCATAAGGAAGAAACAGGAAGGTAAAGACTTTTACCTGAGCTTTAATGTATACACAAATACTTTGACATAAGGTCTTTTCTTTTAGAGCCTAAGTAATAAAGATATAATCACTTATATCTGAGGGTCTTAGCCCCTAGCCCCTTGGGGGTTCAGGGGTATGTATGTATGTATGCGCATGTGTGTGTATTTATGTATTAGAAGGGGGCTATAGAAATGAATTGTAGAAATATATTTTTATTTTCACTAACCTATAATTGAAATTTCACGTCCTTTAATTATGATTTTTTCCCTTAGAAGAGGCATATAAGCTTCACCAGACCATAAAAGGGATCTATGATAAGAAAAATGGTTAAAAAACAAAGAATTTGATTTGTACAGTCAGAATTACCTTTTTACAATATCCCTAATCACTTCTCCACTGCAGACGACTTCTGCTTCTTTTCTGCTCACCAAATTTCTTAAGAAGTATATGTATTTATGCACATAACAAGGATGTTTGGGCTAATCCAATCCCTTTATTTCACACACAAAGAAACTGAGTTATAGACAGGCTAAATGATTTGCCTGAGCTAAGGTGAAGAGCCCAGGACTCCTGGCTCCCAGATCAATACTCTTTCTATTACATCATGCCTCCTTCTTAAGGGAGGGAAAGTTTGTTTGCTCTTTAAGAGAAAACAACTTCACCAGTAACCACCAACGGAAGTCAGGGAACATTTCCTCCTAAGGGAATTTTAAAAAGTTGAAGAAATTAGAATGCTACACTTTGGGCAGATTGTTACATAGAGGTTATTGTGCAACAGTGGATTGGCTTCAGACTAGACTACAACGGTTTGGGTTAGGTTTAGACGACGTGGCAGGCACTCCACACTACAGAATCTGGTAGGTATCAGAAAAATATTAAACGGGCTGCCTGGCCCCTGGGTTCACTTATAATGATGTGATGTCTTGGTTAGTCCTATCTGTTTCATAGAAACATTGGGTTCATAAATCTAAATTAGCCACTACAATGTTTCCGGGTCATGTAAAATCCACATTTGGGTATTTCATGAATCTGTGATTTTCTTCTACTTTTGGTACTTTCTCTTTGAAGATCACAAACTTTATATAATGGGTTCTAAATCTAACTTCTGAGAAACAGGAATTATACCTTATGGATTATGAAATGGATGTGCATTTTTTGTAAGGAGAGTTTTGTAAATAAATAAATATTATTTATTGAGTAACTACTATGTGCATTGCATCACAAGAAATACAGAAATACAAAGAAGTAAAAAGATATCTCAATTACTGAAAAAAAGATACTTCCCAGCAAAAGACTCATTGGACAGAAAGTTTACTACTAAACTGTAAAGTGTTTTGAGGATAGGGACTGTCTTTTTGCCTTTAGCACACAGTAGGTGCTTAATACATTTTAAAATATATTTAGTAATTTCTTTTCTATTTTAATAATTGTCTAGACTTACCAGAGGAGGTCATAATATATAATCATAATACATAAATATGGGAATGCATTCCATAGAGTGCCTGGATATATCTGGCCTCAGATACTTCCTAGTTGTGTAACCCTGGGCAAGTCACTTAAAGCCATTTTCCTATCCCTTCCCACTCTTCTGCTTTGGAACGAAATTTTAGTATTGATTCCAAGATGGAGGGGATAATTGTTACTCCAGATTGGTGTTTCCTTTGAATATTTGGGTGTCTTCATCATGTAAAAAATATCAAAGAAGGGTCCAAGCTAGTTAAGTTGACCCCTCTTTAGAGTCCATGGTCAACAATCACAAAGATTTATATAGATTGTGACTTGCATTGTTAAGCAGAACATCACCATTTATGAGATAACAGGAATATTTGCACATTATTATTTTTGCTTTATGATATAATAAAGTTGTATTGATATGAGATATATTAGTGGCAAAATTATTGTCAAATGTACCAAAAAATACAAATGAGAATTTGACAATCTTAAGATAAAGAAAAAAGTGAACACTAGGGAAGAGTAGAAGATACTCAAAAAAGCAATATTCTGGATGGAGAGGGCCTGTTTGGGATCATGGTTAAAATAAGGCAGAATGGAGGGTTCTTTAGATCCCCAAAGAACAGGTAGTGATACAATATGCATTTTTTAACTCCACAGGATTTATGGAATAAGTTTCAAGTAATGTAATACAAAGATCTTGAATGGAAGGCCTGTCAGAAATGCCAGGGAGATGACACACGTTCAATTAATAGCTGGACCAGATAACTTCTGATGTCCTTTCTGACTCAGGTTCTGTGATTCTGAGGTTTATTCCATGCAAGAAAGAAGGGCTAGCTCTAAGGGAAGAGAGAAAGAATCATCCTTTTTCAGGAACTATTATATTGATAAACAAACAGAAGATGTGTCCAGGAGTAGACTTGGCTCTCAGATAAAATATAAATTGACTAGTAGAATAAAAATTCATTGAGGGCAGGACTGGAACTGTGCCTCACCCCCTTTTTCCCTTCCTTATATACCCAGGATATATAAGTGCATAGTACTCAATACTCTACCCTCAGTAACCGCTTAATAAATGATTGTTGAATTGTTCAGTGTTTAAATAGATGCTATCATTAACATTGTCTTGTATTTTCCTTGTTCATTTTACCACAGAGACACAAAGAATGGTAGCAGAGGAAATCTAGAAATAAGTGTAAATTTTACTAATTATGAAAAGCAACTTGGAGTTAGTCCAAAGAGCAAGTATCTGGGAAGGGAAAATTTAGGCTATTTCTTAAATATAAATAGAGAAGTCACAATCTCTATGCCATATTTTCATTGTCTATAAAAAGTAATAAAAATGTTCTTCCTATTTTGCAAAGACTTTGTGAAAAAAATGCTTTGTCAATTCTAGAGAATTAAAGAAATTTAGAAATTAATAAAAATACATATATATATATATATCTACCATCTCTCAATCTTTCCATCAACTTTATCAATCTATCTACTGTTGATTGTCCATATAACCTACTTACTTATATAATCTATTATCTGTTTTTTTCTGTCTAATTCAATGTCTTATTTGTTTTTTTTTTCCCCTAAATTTGACTCCAATCAAAGAAATAGCTCTTTTCCTGGATTCTGTAATGTTCATGTTATTTAATATTTTCAGTTGTTTTCCTTTTTGCATTTTTAGTAGTTAATTGTTTAGTGTTTTAATAATTACATGTATTTCATTAGAATGAAGATTTCTTATATGATGCCAATAGCAATACTCCATGACTTTCTATCCTATATGATTTTTATCTATTTCTTTCTGTAAAGCCTCTATAAAGGGTTTACTCAGTGTTATAGAATATCTAGATGGCGATAATATGACATCTGGGCTGTCCAACTATGGCATCATATTCTCTCTACATGAACAGTTCTCCTCTGTTTCCAGTCATATATGCTCTAAGTATCATTTCTTCTACTGCTTCTTGTATATACAATTTTGATAGGGCTATATTTCCACCTCTTTACATATATTTTTACAGTTTGCCATATATTGTTCCATTATTTTGTTAGCATTTCATAATAGAAACAATGAAAGAGAAAACTGCATACACACGTGTGGCTAATGATTGAAGAATGACTGAATATGTCGTAACATATGAATATAAGAAATCCTACTGTAACATCTGAAGTTATAGATATGAGAAATTCAGAGAACTTGGGAAGACTTCTATGAACTGATACAGAGAGAACTAAGTAGCAGTACCAAGAGAACACTATGAACAATCATTGTAAAAATACAAGCCACTAAAAGGCTTTTAGTTTAACTCTGATTAAGTTCAATGACCAATTTAGAGCCAGGAGAATGGGTGACCAAACAAATTTCTTTTCTTTCTATGCAGGGAGGCTAAAGACCACAGATGCATAATATTGCACATGTTTTCAGATGTGGTTATTTAGTCAGTTTTTCCCCCTTTAATCAGTGTTCTTTTTATGAGAGAGAGTTTAATAAGAGGGGCAGTGAGGTGGGAAAATTACTGTTGTGTAAAAACCAAGCCATCAGTAGCTTTCTTAAAACTCAAGAATAATAATATTAAAATTTCAAGAGGTAAGAAAATGTTATGTGGTTCATTTTTAAAATGAAGGCATAGAAGCATAGATTAAAGGACTTGCTGTTACTTTCATAACAACTCATTGGGTTCAATCAATCTTAGAATGCTAAAGTCTGAATTTTCAAACAGGAGTTTCTACCAATGGAAAGCCACACTGAAATTTTCTTCCTTCAATTTAAAAAATTTCAGTCATATTTAAAAATACCAATCCAGACAACAAATTATGAAAACTCCAAGGTAATCAGGAGTAGGATCAAAAGTTCCTTTTAGATTTTCTATTTCTTCTACCTTTTTAAGGGTAGTTGGCCCTCACCTCACCCTCCATAAAACACTTTTCTCTTTTCACTCCTACATTTATTCTATGTTAGAATTATTTGGACACTCTTCCAACCAACTGTAGCTGACTTTACAGAAAATAAAGACATATATCTGAATAGGCTTTATATATTTACTTTGTGTGCATTCATAATGAATACATTTATATATATAATATACATTATTATTGTATAATATGCATATTATAATTTTCTAGTTATTTGCTTTCTGAAAACACTGAATCCCCTCCAATGGGCAGATTTAGTTCTGCTTGGGCCTGTAAACTCCATCAAAAAGTCTTCCCAAAAGGGAAATCACCATCATCACAGTCCTCAGATAACATCTGAAAAGTCTGAAGTTCAAACTTCCAAGTGATTTGAGATATTACATAATGTTACACCATATTTACAATTAATTTCCTATTTGAGATGTAGAAAAAAGTGTATTCCTGGGAATAACTACTAAGCAAGGAGTCTTAGGAGTAGCTATAAAGTGTGCACCTGCATAGTTCAGATGAGTATTGGATCCATATTATGTAAAGTCATCTACTGTTCAAAATCCCCCTGTGAAATGTTAGTGTAATAAAGTGGAAAGCTAGAATTTCATCCTTTATTATAAATTTTCAGTTTTCTAATCCAGGCTATTTAACCTAAACCCTAGGGGGGCAAATTTTCAAAGGGTTTCATAAAATTTATATTAAACATACCACACAGAATAAAGTTGCATTGTAGATTTGTCCAGGATGTCAAATGCCTGAATCCCACTGACTTGGATCATAATTGTGCCAATAAATTCCATGCGGCACTTTGGAAACAGTAATGGAATGAGAGTGGTATTTACATAGCCTCATTCTCTTAATGAAGCCCAAAATATTCAATAAGGGAATCTCCATTGCCTCTACCAGTGAGAGTAGGAGGTGACAAGAATTAATATCCCTGTTTTATGAATGAGAAGCTAGGTGGTGACAGCAAGTTAGTGACAGAACTCTGTCTCCTAATACCCAGTACAAAGCTGCATTCAGTAGCTCATACCACCTACGTGACGAAGTTCTATGTCTGCTCTCTCTTCTTAGAATTTAGTATGTTTGAGGCTACATTTTAAAATTTCAATCATTTTGGTACACAGATGTAGACCATAAATTATGAAAACTCCAGGGCAATCAGGAGTAGGATCAAAAGCTCCCTTTCATTTTTTCCACTGTCTTCTTCTGTCTTTCCTGGATTTGAACTTGACCTTCTTTCATCCCTCCCCTGAGATATTTAGGTATCCCTCTAGCATTTGTAGAATCATAGTGTATCAAAGCTGAGAGGGAACTTTGAGATCATCCAGTCCAAAATCTTCACTTTTTTTCTGGACCAGACCTTATATCAATGTGGTTTTTATTTGTTCACAGAACTCTCAAGGAGGAAACTTCTCTAACATAATTTGCAATTTATAATCATAGAGACTTTCAGGGGACATTGAGAGATCATAAGGCTTGTCCATGATCACTGTATGTGTTAGAGGCAGAACTTGAATCCTTATCTCATTAATATCAAGATCTCTATCTACCACAGCACTGTCTTTCATCCTACAAATGAGACTATTTTGGCTCAAGTTGTTTAAAAGACTGTAACTTGGATTTCGCACCTCATAATATAGTGTTCTTCTTACTGGAACAATTGGATCATTGATGTCTCTTTTCCCTTTTGTTCTCACTCCTTGAGAACTCTCTGTCTTTAGGAATCTATCTGTCATCTGAATGTGGATATGCTTTCAGATCATCCTATTGTCATCCAATTCTATATAATTAGCTTCCCTAACATATATCTGTATATTCTGTTGTGATGCATTATCTTGTTCCCTCCCCTACCAAATCCTCTAACCTCCCTTCTTTCTTGGTTTCTATTTCCATTATCTCTAATTCTCTTTGTCTATCTCTGTCTCTGCCTACCTTTCTCTCTCTTTTTTTCTAGCCCTATTTCTCTCTATCTTTCTGTCTTCAGCCCTGACTTTTTCTCTCTCCCATTCCTTTCTCTGCTTTTATAAGGATCCAACCACTTATTAATATTTTTCTGGACTACCTCTTATGTCTGCCAAGACATTCTATTGCCTTGACTACTTAATATCTGAATTATTCATTAACTCTAGGTCTATTCTTGTTTAAATTCTACATAAGGAAACTTTTTCTTATTCAATGACTCAGAGATTGGATGCATATCTTCCCTAAACTTCTTTAGTTAACAACAATAATACATAACAAGCATATAATAAGTTAAGGTATGTAAAACACTACATAAATTATCATATTTCATCCTCAGGATGTGTTAGGTGCTATTATTATTCACATAAGGAAACAAAGAGGTTAAGTGACTTGCCTAAGGTTATATATTTTATAAGTTTCAGATTTTAAAAAAAGTTATTCTGGTGTTTAAATTCAATCCTCTTATGTCTTCTACCAACATTGTCACAGGATCATAGATATGCTATCATCATAGATCTTGTTTTAGGAAAGGGAAAATATCATCTGGTTTAACCCTCTCATTTTGTATATGGGGAAATTGAAGCAGAAGAGGGATTATATCATCCAAGATCACTTTGTAGCACAGGTGAAAATTGAATTCAGATTCTCTAATTCCAAATCCAACACTCTTCTCATTCCACCATGCCACTTCATATGTTGATCATCCACATCTAAATAATTGTTCCTTCATGCCAGATCATACCAGTGGACTGGCAGGTGCCATTTATAATCAAGGAGTACCACAGATTCATATGGCCATCTCTTATTATTAAAAAAGATTCATTTGGACAAGTACCCATTATAAAAAAACACTGCAGATATATCAATTTGCAGGATTAAAAAAGTCCTCCAAACCATTTAATTGACTACCACATGTTAAGTGCCTCCTGTATGCCAGCCACTGTGCTAAGAGTCAAGAATATAAAGGAGAAATTGATACAGTCACAGGCATTTAAGTGTTTATATTCCCTCAGTAAAATCACAATACATAAATATGAATATATATATATATATATATATATAATTGCAAGGTAATGGGGACATATCCCTGGGGATAGGGGAAATGTTTGAAAAGGCTGTATCTAGAAGAAATTATCAGAGCTGAGCATCAAAAGGGACTACGAATTTTAAGAACTGGTAGTCAAGTAGAGTTTTCCAGATATTGAGACTAAAGACTCAGTGCCTATCAAAATGTCTAACAATGTAAGACCACTCTTGTTCCTGTAACTGGGAACTGGCCCAGCTTAGACCCTAGGAGCACATAGAGTAGACTCAGCTATCACAGTCTCTCTGTGGAAGAGAATGCTTATAGGAAGGTATCCTGGTGATGGGTAATGGAAAAACCATTCTCCCTGATTTGGGGCAGGACCAGCTAGTTTGTAATTAGTTCTGGTCTGTTAGTCATGTGTTAAAAGGATAGAATACTGAAACCAGAACTGAAGTTCATTCGAACAGTTCTATTCAAGGCTTTTTGGACTGTCTAGCTGTGTTTGAGTACAGACAGAAGGAATGAGCCTTTTCATGGGGGATAGGGGTCTTTTTATATTTCCATCCAGGTCTGTAACAAAATCTCGTAATGGCAACCATGTTGATCTTGTCTGTTTTTGTTTGTTTGTTTGTATTTCCCTGTTTTTAGATGAAGAAGCTATGGAGATGGTTATAACCTTGGGTATTCCCAGAACATCAAATAAGTTGGCCAACAAGTCTGGGAACTGGAGTCTGAGCATGAGTCTTCCAGAAAAAGTCAAATAAATCCCTACTGACTTGTTGTTGTTGTTCCAGAATAGGACAAAAATGAGCAACAATGATCAATTCATTGCCTAGATCAAATTTCAAAATCAATTTTATGGAGTTAACAGATTCTTTCTAAAAACTGTCTTAAGTTTGAGCATGTTCTCCCCCAAAACAGAAGTGAATGGGGAGAGTAAACCTCTTAATGTGGAAACTGCTTTTAATGTATATTCTTGCTATATCATCTCAGTACACATTCCTTTGTAAGAAGTTATTGATATTAATTAATATTAAAAATTAATAATAATTAGTTCATTATAATCAGAGTACTAATCCTGGCTGCTAACAGTACAGCACATTGGAAAAGGGCATCCACTGATGCCAATAGAGAAAATTCTCTTACAACTTTTTGAGGTACTTATGGGGATCCCTTTGAGGATAAATACAACTGGGATCCCTTCTAGAAGAATTATTTAAAATTCTCAACCATATTCCTAAAGGACAAATTTGGGATGAACCATCTTGAACTCTGATACATAAAGCAGTCATCTTTCTCTTTTAAGAAAGATGGTTCTCTAACCATTGAAACTCAAAAACCAATCATTTGGGACTATGGGAAAGTATGTAAGAAGAAAACATAACATGGCATATATTTTATTTGTGAGGGTTTTTGTTGTGGTGGTACTGGAAGTTATTGTTTTTAATCTAGACCTTTTGATTACATTTATTAGGTAAAATTTATGTGGAAACTCCTCTATGAAAGCAAATTCTTTGGTAACATTGTCTTAGAGACTGCCTGGAGACTCAGATGTTAATGATTTATCTAAGGTAATATGACTAGTATGTGTATGAAGCAAGACTTGAACCTAAATCTTTCTGAGACTATTTCTTATCTCTACATGTATTCACTGCATTGTTTTTCTCTTTCAGCATATGCTTCAATTTACTGATTACTTTTACATTTCCCAAATCATTTCATTAATAATTATAGTCAAAGTTTCATTTCTTATTGAAAACATGATAATAATACATTTTTGCATAATTTTATGCATTTTGGAAGAACATATAAATAGTTAATTTTCCTAACTTCAGTCCAAATTTTGGTGTCATTTAAACCCATAAAATTTAACTTCTACAAGATTTACCTAGGGTAAAAGAATATACCTCTCCCCAACCTACTTCACTATTGTCACAATGCTACTACTTAGAAAAGCTACTTCCAAATCTAACTAGAAGGTTCTCATAGTTAAAACACCGGGCAAGTGGAGTCAAGGACATTGTTTCCCTTTTTGAAAGTCAAACTTCCTCTACCATAGAGCTGAAAGACATCATCATTAGCTCAAAGAGCCATCTCACAGACAATATTATAATTGAGGTAGACCTGCAAGGGACACCAAAGCAACTAGAACTCGCTGCCTCTGACAGAAGCAGCTGGCGAACCCACATTAACCATGCCGCCACCACCTTTGAAGATGAGCGACATCGACGTCTTGCTGCTGCGCGTGAACGCCGACACCAGGCCACAACCGCACCTCCCATAACAACTGGCGTCCCATGCTCCATGTGCCACAAACTCTGTGCCTCAGCCTTTGGACTCCAAAACCACATGAGGGTACACCATAGATGAAACTGCACAAAGACAATCGTCATTCTCGATCACCGAGAGACTACCACTACTACTAATTCTACTTCCTCATTTTACAGATCAGGAAACTGAGATAAAAAAAAGATTAAGTGATTCTTCAGTTAATGATTTCCATCCCTTCTCCAGGTCCTTCCTCTGGGGCCAAGCAGAATGATTTCTCTTTCACATGATAGACATTTGAATATGTGATAAAAGCTATTAGTATCTTGCTTGCCACCTCCCACCCCTGCATCCAGTATTCTCTACTTCAGGCTATATATTCTAGTTTTCCACTTAAGAAGCTATTTCAAATGTTGGTTATGGAAGCTGAGACATCCAGCTAAGCTGTTCACCACTTAACCAAGGTCAGGAATGATTGGAGAATGCTCTATTATCTGTGTTTATAGTGGGTTTAAAAAATGTTCCAGTGCTAAAAGGATACACATAGCATGGTGTATGGGGTGTGGAGGGAAGAGAGATGAGTTGCAGGGGAGGGAAAGGAGGTGTACTTTAAAGTATCTTCGTCCTCAAAAATTACTTTCTAACTTCTAACCTATGTCTCAGCACTCTTTTGGCTGAAACATTTCACCTATTTAAGGTGTATATCCCAAACATAGAGATTGAAAATGCCATTTTCTCATTTAAAAGGGTAATATCAACACAGAAAGGAGAGATAAAGTGCACAGAATGTTTCGCAGAGATAAATGGGTTGACAGTGAAAAGAAACAGGGTTCAATCTGTATATGAGCACCAACACTAAAATTGGAAAGGTTATACAAAGATTAAACTTGTTTTTAAAATGTATACTGAAGCCTTTTATTGTCGAAATACAATTTAACAGGAATTAGTGACTGATAATTTTTTTTAAAACAGTGAAGTTTGTCTGGATGTTTTCATCATAACTGGTATTCTGTAAAAATTACATGCACCAAATGTTTCTGTTGGCAATCTCAGGAGACGAATTAATTAACAAAAGAGATTGTAGTTTTATCTGTGTGATTTTAACTTCAATTTGTAATGAACTACATCCATGTGCAATTTGTCTTCTTCTCTCACATAAGTATTATAACTTGGAAGACCAAAACAATTTCAGTAGCTATGCCACAACAGAATAGATAATATTCTCCCAGGAACTCAACAAGCTGTTGAAAGAATACAAATCATAAGTTGCTACTGAGTGCAAAAATTAAGAGATCACTCACAGAATCATTACTTATCTATGATGTATTTTATAAGAAAGGTAGGAAAAGGTGTTAAATGGTTATATATTATTCCACAACATTCTCTGTTAGATACTTTTCTGTGAAATACATGGTTAACCATATAAAATTTTATTGAGAATATTTACCTCACTCATGAAGAGAGAAAACTATAATAATGCCCTAGTACTAAAATGTTACAAATTTTAGAGTTTAGAAATATCAGAAGCTCATATTATTCATAGCAGAATATATAATTCTACTGTTTGAAAAAAAGACTTTAAATATGAATTTGACTTTCTTCAAGATATATGTAGTCTTTCTTTCTCTGGAGAATAGCCATATGTGTAAATATTTTAAAAATGCATTGAGCCAAATTTTCATAAATTAAAAAGATTTTAGAAAACAGTCTACAATTTAGAAATCACCTACAATTACATAATTGAATCTTTTTTTTGAGACAACTTAAGACTTGAGGAATTCAGTAATACAATGTTAGATTTAGAAATTGAAATTATTACTGAGGACTTATTTATCCATTATTATCAAATGTTGTGTTTTATACAACTAGCTCAAAGTGATGGTTTAAATGAACAACAATAACAAAGTACAGTAAAGTAAAGTTCTCTTTGTATGCTTTAACATTCACTGTCATTTGGTTTCTGCAATAACCCTTTGAATTAGACCAAGTATTAGAATTCTCCTTTTCCTGAAGATATATAGCAAGGTTGTGTTATGTGTCTATAATCTTAAAATAAACCAGAGACTGAGACAAAAGTAGAAGCCAAGTATGTATCTCTATTATCCCAAAACAAATATTCACTTTCCTTTCTCCACTACTCTGACAGCAATTAGTGACTCCCCATTAAAACAGTTAACTGAGCTCTCTGACCTTGGATAAGTCATTTTGTTTCTTTGAAAGTCAACTTCTCTGACTAGAACATAGACATAATGATAACAATGTTGCATTTATTTTATTTTTAATTACTTATTATATCACTTTTTAAATTACTTTAATATTTGAATTACACTAAGATTACTGAATAAATCTAAAAATATATAAGCTAGACTCTACAACTATGGATAAAACTGATGATACTGGAAAAGTTCTATTGGATCAGTTCTGGACCTCTATTGAAGATTGGAATTAGTTCTCAGGGTCTTTCTATTCACATAACCTCTGAAAAATCATACCACATGTATTGATCCTTCTGTATTTATATCTATGGACACTCAGAAATTTATTGTTATACATTATTTAGATTCATGTATCAAATTTAGATTCACTCATCAATTTTTCCCCCAGGGTTGAGGTCAGGGGAAGAACATATAGAACAATTTCGGGAATGTTTCACTGTCCCTAGTTTTATTTATAACTAGTTTTGTGCTGAATTTTGAATGAAAGGATCATCTTTAATGTTATAAAATGTTTCCTAATTGACATCAGCAAAGTATGAAAGTGATTTTTATGGGATAAGATCATAAATCTTAGGTACATATTTAATTAATTTAAGTGAATGCACAGGTGAAGATGATTTTGTCCAATAAAGAGCTTAGCTACTTTTTTTTTTAATTTTACCTTACCAATACTACATATTGGTTCCAAGGCAGAAGAACAATAAGGGCTAGGCAATAGGGATTAAGTGACTTGGCCCAAGGTTACATAGTTTGGAAGTATCTGAGGCCAGGTTTGAATCTAGGGCCTCCCTAGATTATCCAACCCCCAGAGGTTGGCTATTTTAAGGTAGGCTTACCATTTGCAAAAGGAGTACTAAAGCTAGAATCAGAAAACTGGGTTCAAATCCAGCCTCAAACAAAGGTACATTAACATGAATTAAAAAAAAAAGAAAACAAAAAAAGTGATTATGATCAAAGATGTGTTTATAAGAATTTTAGGAAAATATCCTGCAACTATTTTGTGATTACTCACCTTTCTGATTATTACCTCGTAATATAGATTTAGTTGCTTTTTCTTTTCTTAAGTGGAAAAACTTGTGGGTTTTACAGATCATGTGATAGCTGGAGGTCAACGATTCTAATCTCCCCCAATTTCACTGTTTGACCCTGTGAATTCTTTTCCAGGATCGGTAAAGTAAACTAGTCCATTTCCAGCCACCTCAAGGTGAGAGAGGTTACAGTAAGCTGATACACTACAAAGTCCCCCTGGTTACATCTGGAATACAATGAAATGATAGTTTATCTGCAGTGAATATTTGTGGTTATCTGACAAAAACAGGTCAAAGGTTCTGTGAGTTTTCTCTTGAGATGACTCCGTGTTGTCCCTAAAGACTGATAATTGAAAGCAGAGCCTGGAAATATCAAATGTGGTGGGTGACAGATAAGCAGCAGATTCATTCAAATCCTCTGTTACAGGACACTCAGGGGTCAGAGGCCACAGGAATTAGCTCTTGGGCTACTGTGAAAAGACAGACATCAAACAGCCAATAGCCAGTAATAGCTCTTCCCCCTCCAACGCCAGACTTGAAATCCATTCTCACTTCCTCTGTTTTTACTTTCCAGATCATCACAAAATTATTTTTACCCCAAATGACATGGTGAAGCCCCTGAAGGTGTACAGCTAATCAGAGTTGACATATTTTTATTTATTACCCAAATACTTTGGGGGTGGAATTTCTCCACAAAAGTCTTCCTTAGGTTCCTGTTTGGAACATGAAAATAATGCTGCCAACCAAGCATTAGTTTTGGCAAGCCATGCCAAGGTAGAAAGGCTTCAAGTAGGTCTTCCAAGACAGTGGAAGAGCCCTGGATTTGGCTTCAGGGCACACAAGTATTGGTGTCCTGGCTCTGGGACTGGCTAGCTGGGTGCATTTGGCCAAGTCACCCTTTATCTTTGGGTCATATTTTACTCATATATAAAATAGAGTTGAGGACTGGTAGTGGGGTTGGGGAAGATAGTTACTAGTTGTCCTTTAAGATCCTTTCTAGGTTTGAATCTATGGTTCTAAGTACAGGTCTGGTAATAAAAAAGGTGCCCAATATCTGAAGGTCAGCTCAACTGAAACCAGAGAGATATCTCCAGATTACTTTTAGGAAAACACATTTTTGAAGCAAAAAGCAAATTAAAAAAAATAAAATATCATATAACCCAATGTCCTTAAACTTTTTTTTTGCTCATAGACTTCTTTAGAAGTCTGTTGAAGTCTATAGACTCCTTTTCACAGTAGTTTTATTGCTTAAATTCAAAACCTATATCAAAGGAAATGCTAAATTTCAGTAAGAGGTTAATGAAAATGCAATTCTCCTTCCCCTTTCCTCCACTCCAAGTTCAGGGATCTTCTTGAAATGTGTCTGTGAAACCTGGGTAAAGAGCCTCTGATCTAACCTTAAGTTATAGGGAAGTTGTGATCTATGTTGTGTACAGGAACTAGACTGATGAAATTTCAGTTTTTTAGAAGTATGAAAGTACTAAATTTGGATAACTATGCTTTTATTTTAAAATATATATTAACTAAGAGTTGAAGTTATATTATTAATTTTATTATTTTGGAACTCTTCCCCCTCCCATACTTAAAGTGGGACATTAGCTTTAAATTTTTTGAATTTGCTGTCATTTAATTCTTCCAGTGAACTATTATTCATTATCATTACCCTATGAATTAAACAGAATATTATAATCTGTCTTTTCCTAAAGAGATGTAGCAAGGGTAAAGTTTTGTCTTAAAGATAACCAGGGACAGAGACAGAAGAAGAATCCAAGCAGCTCAATCCCAGGGCAAATATTCTTTCTTCCCTCCACTATGATTAGTAACTACCTACTTAAACAATTAACTGAGCTCTCTTTATGAGGGGTGTGAGATCATAAATTTAGAGCAGAAAAAATCTTGGGAGGCATCTGAGTCAATCTCTCAATTTCACCCAAGAAACTTGGTCCTAAATAGATTAAAATAATTATGTCAGACCACATGGTTCAACCCCTAGATCATGACTATAGATTCATAGTTGGATGGAACCTCAGAAGCTGATAAGTCCACCCACCCTTTATAGTACCTAGAAGCATAGAACAATGAAATGATGCAAAAGTTGCAAAAAGGATATGAAATTAGGTCATCTGACTTCATATTCAAAGCTCTTAAAATTAAAGGATATTTGAGATAGAGATTACTGCATTTTGCATACAAAGAGAAAGAGAAATAATCATTTGTTTTATGAAGTGATTAAACAATTCTAAAGCTGTTTTTATCATTTTGGGCCAGTTTACTTTCTGTGATAACTTTCTAAGGAGTTGATTCATTTTGATGTCATTTCATATTCAACCCCCAAAGTTTGATTTGTGTTTCATTCTGACATCTTACGAAAAAGTGGCAGTCAAGAAACAATTTTTTAAGCCCTTGACTGAACATTGATTCTCAGGTAGAAGAGAGCAAGGGCTAGGCAAATGGGGTTAAGTGACTTGCCTAGGGTCATTCATCCAGTAAGTCTCTGAGGTCAGATTTTAACTTGGATCTTCCTGACTCCAGGCCAGTGTGCCACCTAGCTACCCCCCCCAGAAACATTTTCTAAGTTATAGGTATTCTATAATTTTATACAAATTTCAGGGTTATTTGTTACATGGAAAGAGAACAAGGAAAAAAAATCTGCTATCTTCCAGGGATTGTAAAATTTTGTCCTAGAATCAAGTTTCTAGGAAAAAGTAATAACCAACAGTCAAAACCATTTTATTAAGTATTTACAGTGTCTTCTGAAGCATAGTGCCATGTAGGCTGAGGGTCTAGCAGCAGTTCACTTGTGACCTGAGGGCATTTTCTATAAGGAGTGCAACATAACCCAGAACTAGATTCTCAGGAATTTAAAGTAGGAAAACTGGGGCTGAAGGAGGGGTGTTATAACCATATGTTGCTAGCATGACCCTTTTCTCATGGTTCAGTGGCATCCATCTCCTGCCCTTCTACCTTGGTGATCCAAAGGCTCTGGGGAAATCAAAAGTATACTTTTCCCACATAAGGCTAGGTATTGGATATGCCTGTTGTAAGGAAATGAAGTATAACACACAGGTTAATTTTACACACAACTGGTGCATATCCTTCAGAATGCCAAATTTATTTTTAATTTTAACCATTATCAATGAAAATAGTTCTTAAACAGATTACATATTTCCCTGACTCATAAGTAGAGCACAAAAAGCCCAACTTAAACTTTTCTTACCAATTCTTACCATTCTTACCATACAATTATGGATAATAGTCAATGTGTATTTTTTTTTTCAATCAAAATGATGCTCACTAATACCTGGGAACTATTAGGGGGGTTTGGGCTTTTTTTGACCTGCATTGAATATTGACAATGGGATTATATATACCTTTCCAATCTGTTTGAATCCTGTATTTCAGATGATCACTTTTCACTCCTATATGGGCTCTAACTGATCTCTTCTTCCTGACTCTATCCCTGCTTCTAATAAACTACCAGCTAATAACACTAATAACTCAAGTTGTTAAATCAGTGAACTTTACACTGAAAGTGAAACACAGGGGTAATGGACTTTACTACTAGTAGCAATACAATAATCCAGGACATTTCTGAAGGACTTATGAGAAATAATGCCATCCACATTGAGAGAAAAAACTGTTAGTATAGAAATGCAGAAGAAAAACTTATGACATCACTTATCACTTGTTTATATGAATATATAATTTGGGGTTTCAGCTCTCTGGTAAAAATGAATAATATGGAAATAGGTATCAAGTGATAACATTTGTACAACCCAGTGGAATTGCTTATTGTTGCTGGGAGGAGAAAGGGCAGAAGGGAGGGAAAGAAAGTAAATCATATAAACATGGAAAAATATTTTTAATAAATAAAAAAATCAGTAAACTTGTTTATATACATTTATATTCAATAAACTGCAGCAAAGTGTCTGCATTTTTGAGGCATTGAATTCTCCCAACTTTTTAATTTATTTCAAGATCAATCAACCAATTGGTCAATTAATTAGCATTCATTAAGCACCTACTCTGTGCCAGGCACTGTCCTAAAGACTGGATATATAATGATAGGGAAGAGATTTTCCATGCTATCAAAGAGCTCATAGTCTAATTGTGGAGACAACAGAGCAACTACTCTATACAAGGGAAAATGTGTAGATAAACAACAAAGAGAAAATAAAGGGGCATATGGAAAGGTTTCTTGTAGAAGATGAGATTTTTTTTTTGCTGGTATTTGAAGTAAATGCAAAGAAGGAGAGAATTACAGGCATGGGGACAGCCTAGGGCAATGCCTAGTTTGGAGATAAAGTATTTTGGGGAAGGTAAGGCAGAGAACAATATCATTGGATCATAGAGTAGAAGGTAGAAGGTAGAAGGGAGGATCAGGTTTTGAATTCCCAACTGATAATTTTTACTTGATCCTGAGGAGTTAGGAAACCATTATAGTTTATTAAATAGGGGGTCAACATGGTCAGATATCAACTTTAAGAAGATCAGTTGGAGAGATGAGTGGAGAATAAACTGAAGTTTGGAGAAATGAGGCAACAAGACCTAGAAGTATGTTACTGTAATATTCCAGACATGAATTAAGAAAGATGTATTACCAAGGTGGTAATACATTTATCAGAGATGTAACAAAGGGAACAAATAATGAGTTCAATAGTTGAAGAAATTCTTGCCTCTCAATAACCTAGATGATTAATGTTTTTGGCCAGAAGTGGAACATTATTAGTATGGTTAGGGTTATAATTGATAGAAAAGTAGTGGAAGATTCAATCTATAATTTGATGGATTTCAAATCTACTCAGGAAACCACAGCTTGTATATAGACAGATAAAAACAAAGAAATGTATTTTCTTATATTATACTGTGAGATATATTACAATTTGTTGTTATTAAGTTGTTTTCAGTCATGTCTAACTCTTTGTGACTCCAGTGGGGTTTTCTTGATAGATATTAGAGTGGTTTACCATTTCCTTCTCCAGATCATTTTACAGAAGGGGAAACTGAGGCAAACAAGGGTTAAATAACTTGCCCAGGGTCCTGCATCTAGTAAATGTCTGAGGTCAGATTTGAACTCAGGAAGATGGTCTTTCTGACTACAGGCCCTGTCTTAAAAGTAATTTTGTACTAAATAACTTCAATTACTTCAAGATGTATTTTCCTATAAGAAATAATAAATATAAGAAATTCAAAGGCACATGGAATGCATCAATTAATACAGAACAAACTAAAGTGAGCCAAGGGAAAATATGTACAATATTTAAATGAGAATAATTCTTAAAAGCCTCCATATTTAAGTTAATTTTAATAATTTATCTTGATCAAAGAGAATAGATGATGGGAAACTGGGGACAAAATTTCAGATAGTCAGTCGTATGACATAATCCTTGGTGATACAAATGCTCTGGAGAAATTAAAAGTATGCATATACATGTATAGAACCAACACAAGTTAACAAACTTTGGTTGATTTTGCATAGCAGTTTTTTATTTGTTTATTTTTGTTTTGTTTCTTTTCAAAATTTCAGAGGGAATGGGATATATCATGAAATGCTTGAAGTCTAAAACCTAAAAAAATCTCAAAACTTGAGGGAAATGAATTGCTTCAATAATTCATTATTTTATTTTTTTATCTTAAAATATATAATTTATTTTTAATTATTTATTCATTCTGAACTTAAATATCAATAAAATAAAAATTTCCATATGCATAATAGAAGAGTAAAAAGAGGATTAAATATAAAACTATGAATCTCTACTAGGTTCAGCTTGCTATTCTTTTTTAAGCATGTGATAAATTTAATATGTAACATTCAAAGTAATACAGCTTGTCTCTGACTCTTAGATTGCCTTCAGTTTTCTTTTAGAGCACATGATCTTATAATTCCTTTTCCTTCTATTTTTCTTTCTTTTTTTTTAAACATTATTTTATTTGGTCGTTTTCATACATTATTCACTGGAAACAAAGATTATTTTCTTCCCCCCCCCCCCCCGCCCCCCCACCTTTCCCTCTCCCATAGCCCGACCCATGATTCCACTGGTTATCACATGTGTTCTTGACTCGAACCCATTTCCCTGTTGTCGCAATTTGCATTATAGTGTTCATTTAGAGTCTCTCCTCAGTCTTATCTCCTCCAACCCTGTAGTCAAGCAGTTGCTTTTCATCAGTGTTTTTACTCCCACAGTTTATCCGCTGCTTGTGGGTAGTATTTTTTTTAGATCCCTGCAGATTGTTCAGGGAAATTGCATTGCCACTAATGGAGAAGTCCATCACCTTCTATTGTAC
Organism: Monodelphis domestica; assembly: GCF_027887165.1. Classification (NCBI taxonomy): domain Eukaryota; kingdom Metazoa; phylum Chordata; class Mammalia; order Didelphimorphia; family Didelphidae; genus Monodelphis; species Monodelphis domestica. The sequence continues at coordinate 304,976,006 of NC_077228.1, forward strand.
CACAATGTATCAGTCTCTGTGTATAATGTTTTCCTGGTTCTGCTCCTTTCGCTCTGCATCACTTCCTGGAGGTTGTTCCAGTCTCCATGGAATTCCTCCACTTTATTATTCCTTTTAGCACAATAGTATTCCATCACCAACATATACCACAGTTTGTTCAGCCATTCCCCAATTGATGGGCATCCCCTCATTTTCCAATTTTTGGCCACCACAAAGAGCGCAGCTATGAATATTTTTGTACAAGTCTTTTTGTCCATTATCTCTTTGGGGTACAAGCCCAGCAGTGCTATGGCTGGATCAAAGGGCAGGCATTCTTTTGTTGCCCTTTGGGCATAGTTCCAAATTGCCCTCCAGAATGGTTGGATCAATTCACAACTCCACCAGCAATGAATTAATGTCCCCACTTTGCCACATCCCCTCCAGAATTCATTATTTTAAATATCTACATACTTCTACTGACAAAGATCACAGCTTTTCTCAACATAGGTATGTGTTTTTTTTTAATTGATCAATTAAATTGTTTATTTCATTAAATTTTACAGATATCTCTCTCCTTACTTCCCCTCCCTGCTCTAGAGAAGGTGTCATTTGACAAAAAGATGCACATATACATATGCAACTGTATCTTGTTTGTTTCCATTTTTATCAGTTCTTTCTCTGGAGGCAGATATACATGTTATTTTTCAGACCATATTTCTATATATAATATTCTCTTCATTCTGCTCATTTCACTCTTCATCGTTTCATGTGCTTTTGTGAGTTTCTAAGGTCAAAACATATCATCACCTAGTGACAAACTTTCTGGTAATTGGCCTTTATAAACTTGCCTAACTGGTCACAATAATGCACATGTATAGCCCTTCATTCTTCCCATAATCAAAAACCTTTCCAAGACCTTTATAGTAATTTCCAGAGTCTTCTCTCTGCTGGCATAGATATAGAACATCTTGTTCCTTACCCAGAATTACATAGTTGGATGGAGAACCCATAATGATGTGCTCACAGATTCATCAAAATATTATCAACTAATAATTATTATAATTCCCTATTTTCTAATTGGATAGAATATACATATGTATTTTATTTACAATTAGCAAAACAGTAATGTAGCAGCTTTTGAATATAATAGAAAACTAACTTCAATTCATATAATGCTTTTCCCTCTGAATATATAAAAATTCCTTAAGTATTTTAACTTTAAAATTTCATACATGTGGCATTCATATATTATTATATTATATATTATTATATTTCTTTTACCTAATTTCCATTACTCAATAATTATCTACTTTCTGTTTCCATGGAGAACATAGTTTTTCTTTTTAGAGGTGTTTTTTTTTTAATCGATTGATTGATTGGTTTTTAATATGCTTACCTTCCACCTAAAAATCAATACTCTGTATTGGTTCCAAGGCAGAAGAGTGGTAAGGACTGGGCAAGGGGGGGCTAGGTGACTTGCCCAGGGTCACACAGTTAGGAAGTGTCTGAGGCCACATTTGAATCTAGGACCTTCCATCTCTAGGCCTGGCTCTCCATCCATCCAGCTACCCAGCTGCCTTCCATTTTTGTTTATTTTAACTATTTGTCAGAGGTTACATTTAGCCTAACATCACTTGTGAAAGGTAAGAAGGACTAGGAATCCATGTCTTTATTTTTTCACAAGAAAACTGAGACACTAGTTGAATAAATGACTTGCCTGAGGTTATACCTCTAGTAACAGATCTTAGCCAGGTCAATTCCCAATTCAATTCTCTGTCCATAATATCCCAGCATCTTCTTTTATTAAAATTGTGAATTACATACTTCAGTGTATTGTATTAGAGGATGCTATTCTATAATGAGAAGGCCACTATGGGACAAGGACTAGATTCAATAAATATGTACCAGGTGCCATATTCAATAAGGAAATTACCCAGTCTTCTGACATATCATGGGATTGAGACATATCATAATTAGTGTTAAGGGAGCCATGGTGGTTTTGAGACACAAAACATTCATGCAAACTTTCTTACATGTTGGTTCATCTGGTTTCCTATGCCTGGGCTGTAATTTTTGCATGGGGGAGGGAACTGGAGTGAACCACAAATCTCGAAGCACAGCTCAAGGAAAAACCACTGAATGACAATCATCTGGATTCCAGTCAAAGTTACACAAACCCTTCAAGTTTCAAAAGATACACACCTGGATGGAATGATAAGATATTTGAGTTCCATGGCAGGCCACCTCATTTTGGAAATCAAATTTTACAACTCCTCAGGTATCTAGTCCAGTTTAAAGTTAATGACTATTCAATGGCTTGGGTTTATGTTGAAAGTCTCACTTGATCTAAATATCATTTAATAAGCTATTTCACTAAATCATATGTATAGAGTCATTCAATTGGCCCAATCCTGTCAGTGAGCATGTGATCCTTAGTAATCATTCTGGGAGGTGGTATACATTTCAGACCATTCAGTAATTCTGCCAAGAACCACAAAAGTGAAAAGAATAATGATTTGACTGTCCCTTAAAGAAGAAGCAAGCCATAGACTTGAACTCAAGCCATTCATTTAAATGTTGAGCTATAATCTGGAAGAAATCTCATTTATTTAAAATGCTTGGTATTTCAAGGGCACCAAAAATATTGGACAAAAGTGTTCAAGTTATTGAGAGTGACAGAGGATTCATATGTGAGATCTTTAAAAACAAGCCAGACATTATCTAAAGATCTCTAACAGCTTCTCTGAATATCAGTGGCATACGCTCACTGCCTTTCTATTATTTTCTGGAAGACAATGCTTGAAATAATTATAAGTTAATGATTTGAGAAGAGAATTCAAGGCCACTGGTGTAGTATTTTCTAAACAGGATACTTGTACTTAAAGAGAGATGGAAAAAGGAAAGAAATAATGAAGCAGCGCAACACCATGTATTATATTCTATTTTGGAAGGTAAAGAAACAAGGGTTTTATTAGAGAAAGCCACTTGGACCTCTATCATCAGTATGGAAGTTTCTCCTCTAATACTAAAAGAATCAGCTATGACAATGAGTAGTCAAGAAGAATTAATACCAATACAATAAATATCTCCCACAATACTTTTTAAAATAGTTTTCCCTATAGGCTACATTCCTTCTTAACTTTTCTCCTAGTGCTATGCCTAGGACTTTAAGTCTCAGTTGTACTGTCTCCCTCCTTTCTCCATTCTCCATCCTTCTAAGATAGAATTTCACACTTTATATTATCTAGCTGTTGAAAAAACCCCACTAAATCTGCTCCATGGTCAAGACAGACCTAATCTTAATACAGGAAATGATCAACCTATGAAGGACTGCTGTTTTCCTCAGTGCCCCACCCCATATAGCTAATCATTTTCTTAACAGCAAAACCACTTGAGACTGGAATCTTCTTTTCTCCTTCCTTGAACTGTTTTAAAGGTGAAAATAAGCTGCATGTTTTGAAAAGCAGAAGAATGAAATAGATGTCTAACTAAATAATTGTTTATTTGTCCAAAGTATAAACATGAAAAGAGCAGCAATGAGAGAAACTTCATTCTTAAGGTAATAAAATCTACTCAATAGGAAAAAAAAGAATATCAATATGTTCTACAACTCTTTTCATGCTTTAGGAGGAAAATTATTTAAAATTAGAAAATCAAATTATTGTAAGATCCTGATCAGTTTTTCCTTGCAAGAACAAGAGCAAGAGTTCTCTCCAGGAAAATATACTAAAAGGTTAATAATACTAGCTAAAATTTATTTAGCATCTATTATGTACCATGTACTATGCTAAACATTATAAGATTATTGTTGCAAGTGATTCCCACAAAGACTTGGGGAAAAGATTGTTATCATTTTATAGATGAGGAAACTGAGGCAAACAGTGGTCAAATGACTTACCTAAGGTAAGGAGTAGGGGTCTCCAAACTGTTTACAGAGGGGGCCAGTTCACTGTCCCTCAGACTGTTGGAGGGCTAGACTATAAAAACGTAATCCTAACCCTAACCCTAACTGGGCAGTAGTATACACAGTGTAGAATCCCCTCCCCCAGATTGCCACTCACCATGCTGATATCTTCCATTGTGCTTCCACATAATCTTTTGTCTGGGGCCTCCTTCTAAGGCACCACACAAAGCATTATGTCACCAGAGGTAGTACTGTATGTATGAGTGATGCCATGTTTTGTGGCATTGCCATATACAGTGCTCCTCTCACTGACCACTAAAGAAAAAGGTGCCCTTTCCGGAAGTGAGGTAGGGGTTGGATACATGGCCTCAGGGGGCCACATGTGGCCCAGGGGCTATAGTTTGGGGACCTCTGGTCAGGAGGCTAGTAAGTATCTTAGACCTGATTTGAATTCAGGCTTCCTAATTCCAGCATGACACTATATGTACTGCACCATCTAGGTGATACAGACATAGCTATACACATATGCATAAAGATAAGGATATATATACTTATACTCAAATTTTGGGGCAGTTATGTATATTTAAATATAAATTAATATTAATATCTATTTTTGTAAAAAACAATATATATATAAATTATATAGAGAGAGATGTATGTGTGTAGAAACAACCAAATATAAAATAGCACCTATAGCACATATGTATTGTATATGTAGATATGACTATGCAGAGAGAGAGAGAGTGAAAAAGAGAGACAGACAGTCAGAGAGAGAGACAAAAAGAGAAAGAGAGAGAGCGAGAGAGTGTAACAGTTAAAATTTAGGAATATGGGGAGACTGAGGCAGGTAGAAATTAGTTTCTCTCTGCAAGGAGTATTATATTTTTTAGAGGTTTATTAAGGATTAAGGATTAAAGAATATACAAGTAAGAAACATGTGCCTAGGCCAGAGGCCTAGACAAAATAACCTCACATCATGGAAGAGACGCCTCTGCTCCAAAACGGAAGTCCAAAAAGAGCCCAAAAACCTTTGCCACCAGCTTAAATCCTTCCTTGATCTCGGCCCACCTCAGAATTGCGTGAGATTACAAAGCATTTTGGGGAAGTGGAGCAAAGGCTTGTGGGGATTGTAGTCCTGTATTCGAGTCTATTTTTTAGGAGAGAGAGAGAGAGAGAGAGAGAGAGAGAGAGAGAGAGAGAGAGAGAGAGAGAGAGAGAGAGAGAGAGAGAGAGAGAGAACTGGAACTGGACCTGTGTTTTCCTTGGTTTTAGAGAGATATACACCTAATTGGCCTAATTGACTAAAATGTCTCCAAGTAAGTGTCTCTGTCCATGAGTGCCAGAAGAGAAAGGTCAGTCATAAAAAGTAGGATATTCTCTAAGTAAAAAGCAGAAAAAACAAAAAAACAAAAAACAGGAAAACAAGGGCCTAAGTCAAGATATCTATCCAGGGACCAGAAGGACAGGACATCAAGAAGGTATCAACAGGACCCAAGGACCAAGTGGGGAAACACAGTCAAGAGTCACATTTTTGTTAAAGAAACCAAATAAACAACTGGGCCCTAGTTTGAGCAAAGAGAGCTCATACCCAATATGTCAAACTCAACAAGGTGAATATACCTGAGTCCTTTAAGCCATGGTGTGTGATGCTAACTCTGTCCTCCTTGTTTCTCTGACTGAGTTTCAACTGTTGATAGCTTCCAGCTACTGACATTTCCCTTATGGGAAATAGCTGTGTTGGAGTAGTAGGACTTCTTTGAGAATAAGGTGGATAAAGGTTTAGGATAAGAAGCCCAATTCTAATTTTAATATTTGTCTTTTGTTAATAGATATAGTAAGAGCAGATAAAATATGAAATCAACATCTAAAATTATGCTATTAAAATTTGTATGCATTTTTATTATCTATTTTGAGTGCATGTAAAGTTTCAAGGATTATTAAGCATTGTACATTTTTTAAATCAAGCAAGGATTTTATCTTGTATTGAGAAAAAGAAAAGACCTGAGTTTTAAAAGAAACAGACCTAAACATAAAAAACCTATTTTAATCTGAATCGTCTCGTTTATTAGATATAAAACCTGTGATAAGTTACTACCTTCTCAAATCGAATTTCCTAATATATAAAATGAGGATATATTATCATCCTCCCTCTCTCCTTCATATTGTGATTGCAAGGATCAAAAAATAAAAGAAAAAAAGCAAAATGTAATGAGAGTCAAAAGAAATATGAAAATCAATGGATAATGATTTATCAATTTGACCTTTAATTCCTTCATCTCTCAAATGAGAGGTCTGGCCTAGATTGTAAAGCCTTTTCCAGCTCCAACATTTTCTGATGTTTTTTTTTCTCAATAATTGATACAAATTCATTTTCTAAACACTAGACAAAATTAAGATATTATTTCATCATGTAGAATCAAAAAAAATTGCAGGAGACATTAGACACTTGTCTAAACTTTCTGCACCTAGGATTTCTCATGTATAAAATAAAGGGGTTGGACAAGATGACCTCTAAAGACCCTTCCAATTATAAATCTTTGTGGAAGAAATGGAATTTGATTTGATTTGAGAAGAGTTAATAGGTTCCAGGTAAATGGAGAAGAAGGTAGTCCAGATGATGTATGCAAAGATGCAGGGGCTAAGAATATTAATTTTGTGGTCATTTAAAGAAATATTGAGATACTAAAAATGTTAAAACATAGGAATAATCATATGAAATAGCTTTCTAGTCATGCTACTTTTAAGTACATCAAAGTTAGAATTATAGCAATATATTCATGTATAGATAATATAATATCTATTCATACATTCATTCCTATTTCTACTGTCCTATGTATGCACTCTGGAAGATACAAGTAAACAAAAATGTTGGCTTTTCCCTTAAGGAGCATACAGTCTAATACAGGATACAAAATTTGTTCATATAATAAGTCCAATAAATGACAAGTATTATATGATCCATTTAGATAATGAGAACAGATAACCTATTGTCACCTGAGTTGGGCAGAGAAAAGTTTTGTGGAAGAGATAGAACTTCATTTGAAGGTGGAAGGATTAGTAGGTTCCAGGTAATTGTGGAGAGAGACAGTCTAGATGAAGCATACAAAAATGCAGGGACTAGGGGTGTGCAAAAAAAGATCTCAACAGTTTGTAATTATACTAGATTGGGATGTTTTCTTTAAAAAGTAACGGGAAGCAACATTGAAAAGGTACATGGGTATTAAATGGTGAAAGACCTTGAAAAATTGCCAAAAACTGTTTGCATTTTGTCCCATAGCAAAGGAAAACCATTAAAGGTTTTTGAACAGGTGAGTAATTAAGTGAAAGTCATCTTTTTTTGTTCAACTGTATGCTTGAAGGGGAACAGACCAAGAGGGAATTGAATTTATTCTAGTATCCCAGACATGGATCCATTATGCCCAGAATAAAAGTAGGTGGCAAGGGAGATAGAAAGAAGAGAAGAGATTTGGAAGGTATTATAAAGAATCAATAGCACTTGACAATAGAAAATCCAGGTCATTTATTTTTACAATGCTGAACTTTGATTCTGAGGGAAAGAAACTTGAATATCATGAATATGTCTGCTAATAATATTGATTGTATTCTCATGGTTCTAGGGAAGTAGGATTCAATCTTGCTTAATGACACATATACTTCTTCTAATCAATATCATTAAATCCAAACTATATAGGATAGCTGGGGAGAAATACTACTATGCGAAATAGGAAAGGTCCCTAGAAGGAGGTAAAGTAAGAATAGAGGTTTTTTTTAAAGCTTATTCAGGCAAAAAAAACTTTATTTGGCATGACATGCTAACAAACTGTCTTGCTAACACTACTTTTGGCTTTGCTTTTTAATAGTACATGAAAAAGATATGCATATCTCCTTCTACAATCATGATGCCTGTTGTCTTTCTTGGTGCTATCTTGCCTGTTTCTATCTTATCTATTTATGCAAACCTTATAGTACTATACAAATATCAAATGTTATTGCTGGTCCGTTTCCACCCATGGGATATATCATTAAATATAGTTACTCTCAGTTGTTTTTATTCAACAATCTTCATTGCTAGAGATGATTCAGTGGATTGGAAGGGAGAGTAGGAGAGAAGAATGTGCAGAAATGACTCAAATAAAAAGAGCACGCCTCAGTAAAACATGAAAAATTTTAAGTTGTAAATAATCTATTTTTTATCATTTAAGTATTAACTTTTAGAAGTGGAGTTCCTTATTTGAATGATTATTTTTGCTAAGTTAAACATTTTAAAGTGTTTAATTATAATTATTAAGACTGTTATAAAATCTCCTTGGCATGGGTAGGCAGACCCCTGATGGCCCTAATGAGGGTTGAATTACTTTGATCAGAGAAGTGACCAAAGCCTCACAATATGTGGCTATGATAAGTTTCCAGGGGTTGCAGGCCACTGCTTCTTATTTAACCTGCTCGACCATAAAACATATAGGGAATACGGGAAACCATTGGTCATTTATCTATGTGTGCCCTGGGGTCCCAAATCCTACCTGGGGAACAGAATGTTAATAGAAAGCTGATATTAAATTAAATTAAATAGATTTTTTTCTTGGCTTCTATAAAAACATGAATTTTTCAGTTTCCCACGATCCTTTTTATTTCTCTAAGTGTCAGATGTCTTGCTTATTAAAGCAATAAGTCCCTCCTGCTCCCCAGAAGTCATGAGCTACATTTTTTTTTTGCTCTGGCTTCTGCTTCCTTTTTTCCTCTCTTGAAATTCTGGTTTTCATTCACTTCCATTCAGAGTGCCAGAATCTAATCATAACAAAATACTAATAATTTTCTCACTTCTATATTGATAAGTAAAACTGCACAACCCATGTGTTTAGAATTACTTGCCTCTTGTCTCTGACATTGAAGAACAACTTTATTTTCTTAGTGGTTTGATTTGTCCCAAAGGATGTCCTTCTCATCAGATTCAGCTGGTTCAAATAACTTTTTTCAGGACCTATGTCTATCCACATAGATCATACCTATTTAAAAATTTTAACTCAATAAGCATTTATTGAGCACCTGCATTGTGTCTCACACTGCTCTCAGTACTCTGGGGGATACAGAAGAAATAAAAATCCTGGCTCCTGCCCTTAAGGAACTTGTAGTCTAGTTGGGGAGACAGGGCATGTAATTCCTTAACACTTATCACTGACAAGAATTTTGATTTAATGAAACTACTTTGTCATATTGTGTATAATAATCCTCTTGACCACAAGAGGTAAACAGGTATTACAAACATTCCATGTGGGAAAGGCCATGACTTATAAATGATTGCCTCCATTTTACAGATAAAAAACTCAGGCTTAAGCAGTTAAGTGACTTTTTGGGGTGCCTTACCTATCCCTTCAGACATAATTAATTGGAAAATAAAATTCATAAGCTAAGGAAGCACCTGGGTCAATTCTTACAAACCATTTTCCTAATAAATAGGCAGCAAAATATCAGACTTTCATTAAAAATTTTGAAATGTATTTTATAAAACTTGGAAATAAGCAAAAAATAAAGTCACTGAATGTCAAATTACAACAAAGATTCCATATTTCTGTAGGCCTTTTCTACCCACTTTCAAAAACCCATAAGAGTGAAATTTTCCTTTGTGATTTTTATTTATAGTCAATACAGATACTGCCATTAATTATATAATAATGCAATTTAATCCAAATCAAATCATGCTTACAAAGCACATGAGCAAATCACTGGCTTGTGTCTGGGATACAAAGATGAGTTATAATGATACAAAAAAATAAAGTTTCCAGATAAAGCCAGAAGGGACTATTTTAATATTGACTAGTTAACCCCCTTATTTTAGCAATAGGGAAATTGAGAATTAGAGAGGGGAAGCTTATTTTGTGTTTACTAGTTGTCTATTTTTTCCCCCTTGACTTTGGCATTGGGTATGTTTTCTTTTTCTTTTTTTTTTTTGATGTTCCCTCCATTTCAGGTTCTGACTCATCTGACTTCTCACTAAAAACTCTTAGATCCTCATTATCTTTTTTTTACACCTTTCCTCTAACCTAGTAAACATAGCCTCTGTTCAATTGAGAGGAGTTCAGAGACAACCAATGTATAAGAACTTGGATAATGCTCTTATTGTGAGACATTTTAAGAGTAGCTGTCAGAAATTACTAAAAGGCAGCTTGAATATTTCCTTTAAAAACAGTTTTCTATTGAAACTTTCAAAGGAAGAGAAGAGAAGCTAAAGACATAGTGCGTGCCTGATTAATAGAGCATTCAATTAGAAGGAAAGACTAGGTTCCTGTCCCACACCACTGAGCAGTGGCTACGAACATCCTATTTTTTAACTTAGGGCAAATGAATTGCCGAATAAAAAGTATTCAACTTTTCAACTAGTAATTGTATCAGTAATACTTTCTGTATACTTTTGGTAAGGATAAGCTAGAAGATTTTACTGACATCCTATGTTCCTGCAACAGAAAACATAAGAGTCTTCTAGTCCTCTACCAAGATTTTAGCTTTCTAGATATTTCCCTAGATACCTAGCATTTGAAGGTGTGACTGATGTTGAGGGCAGATGGAAAGAAGTGACATCAGATACACGACTGGTAGGGGATTAAAATGCCCCAGTAGGCAAAACAACCGATATTTTGAGAATGAGCAACATTCTGTGGAATATGCATCTTAATAGATATTGCTAATAATTTTACTTAGATTAAAAAAATGTAAGAATGGCAGGGGACATTGGAGACCTCTTACTATAAGCTTCTTACTTTAAAGATTCTGATTAGGTACATCATAAATGCCTTTTGAGTTGAGTGAATTAAAATAGAAAAATGGCACTTAGGAAGAGGGAATGGATGGGAAATTACATTAAAATTGCAGACATTTAAAAAAACTATTTGTTAGAGCATATAAAATATTAAAAAGCTATTTTACATGTTCTTATAAGAGTTTCATACACACACACACACACACACACACACACACACACACACACACACACACAAAGCAAAACTTACAATACCCTTGTGAGGAAGTACAGGAACTAGGAGTAATGCTTCATTTGTACAGAGAGAAAATCTGACTTGGTGAAAAGTGACTGGCCAAGTCACATAGTGAATCATTGATAGAGATGAGTTGGAAACAAGACTTTTTCCCTCTTTTTTCTAGTGTTCTTTTTGTAAAGGCTCCCTCAGTTGGGAAAATATAAGGTTCTACCATATTGGTCTGAAAACTCAGCTGCTTTCAAATGTATTTCATGCTTTGAAATGACATCCTTTGAAAGAAAAATAAAAGGTCTGCAATGAAAAGGAACAACAATAATCAACCATAATTTGATTTGGGGAGTAGCAGACCTAAAATCAGACTACAGAAGTGCTTAAGCATAGCCAGGCTCACCTAGTCAAACCCCTTTCCTGCAGAGAAATAAGCTAAGACATTCAAGATAGAGCATTGCCAATTTTGTTCACAAATACCTGTAATTTCATAATTTTCCATTCTTATACCTTTTACTGTCAAGAAGTTCTTAAAGTTATTTTATATCTTGATGCATTTAAAAACTATGTCCTCTTGTTTCAGATTTAGTGAGAAAGAAATAAAAAAGGATTTGGCCAAAAACTTAGCAAATTTAAAATAGTTCAAATTAAGGACAAGTAAGTAGTTAACCTGTCATCTAGGCAAAGTGGCATAGTGATCAAGGTTTCAGACCTGGCATTGGCAAGGCCTACAGTTTAATTCCTACTTTTGAAACCTCCTAACTACATGACAACACGTGTCATTTAACTCTCTTTCCTCCTGAGTTTCTATATCTGCAAAATCTGGATAGCTTTCATTTCTAGGTCCCATATCCACAGCTACTCTGAGATATGAATGTGATAATGTTTCTTTTAACTTAGAGTTGATATATGTCACTCCTTCCTGTTATTATTCTTTAGAGTACAAAATTGCATGGCAATATATTCATTTTATGCCACTGGCATATGTAGGGTGTTAGTGAAATATTTTTGACTAGGACAAATTTTTACTAGATTTTACAATAATTTTTCATATCCTTAAATATTTTCATTTGGTGAAACAATCTAAATCCTTTTAACCTTTGTCATTAAAAACCACTTTGCAATACTTTATTTTCATTGCTCTCATCTGGACGCTCTCCAAGTTCTTTATATCTCTATTAATAATATCTCTCTCTGTCCTGTGGTCACCCTAGAGTAACATCATTATATAGATGTATTTTCACACTGTTTTCACTGTTATACCTCTGTGAACCATTAAGACTTAGAAATAACAGTATGGTCAGCATGCTTTTCTTTCAAATTGCTTTTTGGAATTCCATATAACCCAAACAGTGCCTTGATGGATAGTTAGCTAATGAACCTTACTCAAATCAAATGCCAGTGCACTGAACTCCAAGGGTCCATCCAAATTATTTGGTTATGGTGGAATTCTATTGCATTGATTATTGCTGAAAATAAATAAGTTGTAGATTGGAGTCTTTTAAATCTTCTACACTCACAGATTTTTGTTATTAATGATCCTTCAAAACTTTAAGAATTCCTTAATCCTTTGCTGTGAGCACTTCCTCTGGGAACACACTACTCCAATACTACAGGTAACCTGGAATTTCAAACTCAGGAGACTACAGATGAGGAGTCCCTAACCAAAGTTGGTCTTGCCTAAGTGGAAATGCTGGAAGTTATTGGTCTGGTTATTTACAATTATTGATATTTGCTTACTCTCTGAGATTAACTTAATTAGGTTCAGGAAGGTTCTTCAGCAGGGTGGCTTTAGGGGAACCAATATTTTACCCACAACATTTATTAAGCAATTATAAAGTTACACTGGTGTTGCAGTCTACATTAGCAGAAAAATAAGCATGTAAGTGTATGGAACTTCAACACTTTAAAATTTATCAAAGTAAATAATTACTTAGGAAAATTTAAAAAGATAATTTTAATAAAATATATTTAAATTTTTTCATATGTACAGAAAAAAAGATGAGATGTTCTTGTAAGTTTTATACCTATCCTTATACCAGTATTAACTATGTCTTTTCTCTTTGCAGTGGTACTATTTCCATTATATTCCATTTGGACCTGTCATTGGTTCACATAATGAGGGAAGAGAATGTCACAATCAATAGCCCAGATTTACTGATACACTAAGAACACTGAATTACAAAAACTGGTAATCTGTTCTCACCAAATAGCTTTTCTTTTTATTTATTAAGATTTTGTATTTTTATTATAGAAAACTTGTAGTAGATTGTCTCTCTCCCAGTCGCTGCCATGATGGGTTATCATTGGGAGGCAACAGAAGTAACTATGGAGCCAAAGGACTTTCATTCAAATCTTGGTCCTGTCTACATTAATTGTATAACCTTAGATGCTGTGCCTCAGTTTCTTCATTTGTAAAATTAGAAGGTTAGACTAGATGGGTTGGTTTAGCCCTTCTGATGACAGGTTTACCAGATGTGATTGCCACACATGCTACAGATTTTTGGAGCCATACGAGAGAGTTGGGTGAGAGGTGGATACCAAAGGTGAATGAGCATCCCTGAAGGGGTGCTGATCTTCCCTGAAAATCCTACATATCATGTCCAGCATATAGTAGGTACTTAATACTTATTCCTTGCCCACCCCCCAAAATTCTATAAAATATTTATAAATGAAAGATATAATAGATATAATATAGAATGATATATTGAATAAAGTTACTCAAAATGAGGTTGACCTGGATCTAGGTCTACCTCTGATTCATTCTGTCTTTGTGATCCTTGGTAAATCATTTGATTTTTCTGTGCCTTAGTCAACTTTCTGTTTCAAAAGAGTGGCTAATTGCATAGTCAAAGAGTATCTTCATTAGGAGTTCCTTACACTGACAAAGTTATAGATATGACTAAAACAGACAAATAATATGTAAATATTATGCTTTTCTTTCAATGACCTTAGGAGAATGTATTCAATCTAGCAAAACCTATTTAAATTGTACCTAATCGATATCAAAGTTAATTGTAATCTCTAGAAAATTTTTGAAGGGAAGCAGGGAGTATATCTAGCTCAGTCATTGTATTTATTTCATTTCCCTATCTACATGAATAATGTAGTTATATATTCTCATTGCCTGAGATTACAATAATTTCAGTAAAAAGTATTGCTTATAGCCTGAAAAGGTTATATTGTTTCCATTTATTTCATCACCCTCTGCTATGACTATGATAGACATAATTACTATTTTACTTTGCCTATTAATTGTAATTTATATATATGTATATATGTAACACCATAGAAAACCATATTCCATCTTCCACAGAAACTACCACTAAATATAACAAAAAAGGGATAGAAGAGTGAGAAAAGTTGCTACTGACTTTGTTGTTTTTGCTTTAAATAACTCATTTCCTTATTTATTTTAGAACACACTCATGGAAATATATGGATGGCAAATTTTACGGAGTAGAATCTAGAAAGTTAAAGCTAGAAATTGAGGACATTTTCTTGGCCAGGTCCCTCATTTTAAAAACATTGTAGCTGAATTCTAGAAAAATAAAATAACTATTCCAAGGTAAAACAATGAATAAGTAAAAATAATTGGCAATAGCTCCCAATCCAATAGACTACTACACTATGCTTTGATTTCCATAATTGAATTGATGGGAAGGGAACCAAGATGGTGGACCAGAGGCAGGAAATTACCTGAGTTCTTCCTACTTTCTCCTCCAGACAGCTTCAAAATACTGCCTTCACTTGAAGTCTGGAGTGGCAAAGCCAGCAAAAGATCAAGGTAAAGAAATTTTCCTACATAAGACAACTTGAGAGAACATTGTGAAAAGTCCATCACACTAGGGTGATGGTGGGACCCAGAGCACATTTAAGCCACATCACATCAGTACCAGCAGCAAGCTTTAGAGCTGGCTTCAGTAACAGCAGAGGTTAGGGGAGCTCTTAGCTAAAAGACAGTAAGTGGGGGCATCAAGCAACTGGTCAGAAACATTACAGGGGTTTCTTTGCTGACAGTGGGTGAAGGAACCTATCGCATTGCCCATACTAAGTTTCAGGTTGCAATTGTAGGACAACAAGGAGCACCGGAGCTATCAACTTAAATGGGAAAGGGCCACCCTGGTCATAGTTACAGAGCAGAGAACAATACTTATGGTCACTCACAAGGAAAAAAAAGTCCTGGTGACAGTTCCCATGAAGAAAAGGAGGCTTAGTGCTTACAGTTACAGAAGAGCAAAGGACTTATAGTCAAAGTTCCAGGACCAATAGGAATACTAGCACTTGTAGCAATAGGATAACAAGTTTCCTTCCTGGGTAAAGACCAGAATAGCATAGACCACACCTCTTCTTAGATCATACAAACTTGGAAGCCCTGGAAGCTTAAACAGCCTCAGAACTAGCTCTGAAAATAGCACAATGAAAAACCTAAACCTTGGGAGGATGTCCCTATCTACCCTGGGGGCAGAACCTAATTTTTAACATGAGGTAAAAATCAAGAATTAACTAAAATAACAAGCAAACTACAACAAAAAGAAAATTACTATAAGTTACTATGGTTACAGGTAAGCTAAGACATGAACTAAGAAGACATCTATGTTGAAGTATCTAGGTAGCACAGTGCTTAGAGGGCCAGGCCTGGATTCAGGAGGACCTGGGTTCATATTTGGCCTCAGATGTTTCCTAGCTATGTGATACTGGACCCTCCTGTCTCAGAACTGCTACTAAGATAAAAAAAGGAAAAGTTAAAAAAAAAAAGATATCTATGACAAAACAGCAAAGAGCAAATCCTTAAAGGAAAAAGAAAAAAAAGGCTAATTGGACAGAATCCCAATAAAAATTCCTTAAGGTATTCAAAAATATTTTAAAAATTAAAACATAGAGGTAGAGGAAATATTGGGAAAAGAAATGAGAGTGATGTCTTCCCAGTAATATCAGAGGTGAGGCAAAGATTCCCATCATCACCACTATTATTCAATATTGTACTAGAAATGCTACCTATAACAATAAGAGAAGAAAAACAAATTTAAAGAATTAGAGTAGGCAATGAGAATACTAAGCTATTCTTTGTAGATGATATAATGGCATACTTAGAGAACTCTAGAGAAACCAACATTTCAATGTTGAAATATTTCACAACTTTAGCAACTTTACAGGATCTAAAACAAACGCATAGATATCATAAATATTTCTATATATTTCCAGCAAAGTCCAGCAGGAAAAAATAGAGAGAGAAATGCCATTTAAAATAACTGTGGACAGTATAAAATACCTGAGAGCCTACCAGCCAAGACTAAAGTAAGGTCTATATAAATATATAAGTCTATATAAAATACTTCTTACATAAAGTCAGATTTATGTGATTTATATTTATATATCACATTTATATCAAACTAACAAAAAATATTTTATAGAGCTAGAAAAAATAGCAACAAAATTCATCTGGGAGAACAGAAGTCAAGAATATCAAGGGATTCAGGGATTTGTGACACCCCACCCCCCAAAAAAACAAACTAACATTCACTCACACAGAAAGAAGAAATGGAATAAGAATACAGATTCAAACATACCATTCTTTATGTATTTTTCCCCATGATTTTTTCTCTGATGTAAGCAATATATATTTTCTTTCAAAACAAGATGAACATGGAAATATATATTATGTGATAATATATGTGTAACCTATATCATATTACCTACATTCTTGGGAACTGGGGAGAGTTATGAAGGAGAAAGAGAACATGAATTACAAAATATCAAAAAATTAATATTAAAAATTTTAGTAACGTAATTTGGAAATGATGTCTTTTACTTTAAACCAAAAACAATACAAAGAAGTAAATATTAAAAAAGCATATCAAGAAATTCAATTAAAAATGTGAAGGAAAGTAGTCTAGAAGTTCCAGATCTCAAACTGTATTGAAAAATTGTAATCATCAAAATAATCTGGTACTGGCTAAGAAATAGAGTGGTAGATAACTCGACTAAATTAGGTACATAACACATAATAGTAATTGGTCATTGTAATCTAGTTTTTGATAAACCCAAAGATCCAACCTTTTGGAATAAAAATTCACTATTTGATAAAGACTTCTGAGAAAAATGGAAAGCAGTTTGGCAGAAAATAGTTATGGAACAACATCTTACACCATTTACTAAGATAAAATCAAAATTTGTACCTAAAGGTGAAATAAAAAAAAATATGGGGACATTGAAAATATTACCTGTCAGATCTGTGGATAAAGGACATATTGATGACCAAATAAGAGATAGAAAGCATAAGATATTAACAGGATAATTTTTACATCTTTAGGTTTGAAAAAATTAAAAAACAAAGCAAACACAGCTTAGAAGAAAAGTGGGAAACTGTGGGAAAAATTATAGCAACTTTGCCTGATAAAGGCCTCATTTTTCAACATTATAGAGAACTAGTCAAATTTATAAGACTATGAGCCATTTCCCAAATGATAAATGGTCAAAGGATATCAACAGCCAGTTTTCAGATGAAGAAATCAAATCAATCTATAGTCATATTTTAAAAGTTCCATATATATCTAGTGATTAGAAAACTGTAAATTAAACCATCTTTGAGCTACCACCTCATACCCATCTGATTGACTAATGTAAAAGAAAAGAAGAATGACAAATGTTGGAGAGGATGAGGAAAAATAAAGATACTAAAGCACTGTTGGTGGAGTAATGAACTGTGTACTCTTTGACCCAGAAATACCATGTATCCCAGAAAGATCAAAGAAGGAGGAAAAGGACATGGAACTAAAATTTTAATATTATTTTAGCAATCCTTTTTGTGGTTCCTAAGAATTGAAAATTGAGGGGGTGCCTTGGGAGATTGTTGAACAAATTGTGGTATATGATTGTGTTGTGCTATTAGAAATGACAAGCAGGATGGTTTCAGCAAAATCTGGAAAGATTTATGAGCTCATACAAAATGAAGTTAGCAGAACCAGGAAGACCTTCTACACAGCAACAGCAATATTGTATGATGAAAAACTGGAATGACAGATATTCTGATCAATACAATCATCCAAGACAATTCCTAAGAACTTATGATGAAAAATGCTATTCACTTCCAGAGAAAAAACTGATGCAGTCTGAATGCAGAAAGAAGCATTTTTTCACTTCCTTTTTTTTTTAAGTCTATTCATAATATGGCTAACATGCAAATATATCTTGAATGATATATCAACTTATTCAGTTTCTCAAGGGGGGATAGGAAAAAGAGGGAGAGAATCTGGAACTCAATTTTTTTTAAAAATAGATGTTAAAATTCTTTATATTTAATTGAAATATTAAATTAAATTAAGTAAAATATATTTGCGGAAAAACAGTGAATTGATATATTTTATAACAATAGTATGTCAGCTTCATTACAATCAGCCAATGGCAAGAGCATTTCTAACTTTGTTTCTTTGGAAGATCTATTATTTTATGGGCACATGTACTCCTTTCCATCTGTTTACATAGTGTGATATGCTCAAATCAACCACCTATTTCTCCCTTACTTTTGAGGATTATTTGATTCCATGTCTCACTACCTTTCAACAACATGAATATATATTTAAATGATATATTTTTTTATTTTTATGAGAATCTTGTAGTTATTAAAGATGTTTTACAATTGCTGGAATATAGTAGAAGTAATCCAGAGGGCAATAGGAAGGTACCTGGTGTATGTGAATAGACTAGAACATATAACCAATAAGGAATTTTGTAGAAGAGGAGTAAATTTAAAAGGACTTAAGTACTTTTAAAAAATATGAATAGAGATTTTATTATTCTAATATTGCATGCCATTAAGGACAAGTATGGTAGGAAGAAAAAATGAATTCACTGTATGACAAGAGTAAGGGAGGAAAGATTGTAAGTGCTCTACTGGAAACCTTCCTATGTGAGAAGAAAAAGAAAAAAGTCTCAAGTATTGAATGGATCTCCTATAGGGAAAATGGGAGGAGACTTCTGGGTAAACATGGCAGCAGTCTAGACACAGGATTCTTCCTCTCCTCAGAACCTACCAATATAGACTACCTTAAAAGACCAAAACACCCAAATTCATATGAATGAAGGGATTCTACAGTAGGGTGCAGAATTGAAGGTACAAGGGATTTGGGCATTGCCACACTATAAGGGGGTGAAAAAGCTCCCATCAAAATGCAAGCTGATCTACCCTTATCCACCCCACCTACAAAGCCAGAGTCAGAGCCAGCATCCACCAGAATCAGTGAGTGAGTGAAGGGCACATCTGGGTCCTTGGCAATTGACTAAGACCACCAAAGACCTACCCCTGAGAGCAGCTAAACCTGAAACCCCAGAAGCCTGAAGAGCATAGAGCGTGGGCATTCATGGGAAGATAGCACAGAGAAGGGCAACAAACAACAGAAACTGCAATGATATGAGAGCTTGCCTCAAGCAAAATCCTTGCTCCTTAACTCCATACACAAAGAGCCTGCCCATCTCACTCAGATTTCTGACTAAAAAGAGAAGGAAAAACCTCCACAGTTATGGCAAATAATGCCCAGGAATAAAAACCTCCCTTCAGCAAGAAAAACAAGAAAAAAAGGGGCTGACCCTGGAAAATTTTTACAGAGGAAAAGCCCAGGCTACAGAGGAAAAAGAAGGGGAAATTCAAATAAATGCACCAAAAAGTTCCAAAAAATGGAAATTGTCCAAAAGCTCTTGAAGAATTTAAATTGGAACTTATCAAAAAGATGGAAGCCTTCTGGCAAGAAAAGTGGGAAATAGTTCAAAGAAAAAATAACAATTTAAAAGACAAGAACTCCCAATTGGAGAAACAGCTGGAAGCCACAAAAAGCAGGATAGACCAAACCAAAAAGGAAATTCAAAAGGTAAAAGCAGAAAATCAAAAGATTATAACAGAAAAACCAGGCCTTAAGGACCAGAATTGGACAATTGGAAACCAATGATCTTGCAAAACAGCAAGAATTAATAAAGCAAAGTCAAAAGACTGACAAAATAGGATAAAACATAAAATATCTCATTGAAAAGATGAGGGATAAGGAAAAAAAAGCACAAAGAAACAATTTGAGAATCATTGGTCTACCTGAAAATCCAGAAATAAACAGAAACCTTGACATCACACTTCAAGAAATTATCCAAGAAAACTGCCCTCATATTCTCAAACAAGGGGACAAAATAGACATTGAAAGAGTTCATATAACACTCTCTACACTAAATCCTCAAAAGACAACTCCCAGGAATGTAATTGCCAAATTCAAGAGCTTCCAAACTAAAGAGAAAATTTTACAAGAAGCCAAAAAGAGATAATTAAGATATCAAGGAGCACCAATCAGGATTACATAAGATCTGGCAGTTTCCACACTAAAGGACCACAAGGCTTAGAATATGATATTCAGAAAGGCAAGAGAATTGGGTCATCAACCAAAGATCTCCTACCCATCAAAACTGACTATATACTTCCAGGGTAAAGTATGGGTGTTCAACAAAATAGAAGATTTCCAAGTATTTGTAAAGAAAAGACCAGAACTAAGTGGAAAGTTTGATAGCCAAACACAAAAATCAAGAGAAACAAGAAAAGGTAAATAAGAAAGAGAGGGGATAGGGGAAAAAGTGTTTTTTATTATTCAAAATTTCTTAAGGGCTTCAATAAGATCAAATTATTTATAGCAATATATGGGGAAAATGTTATTTGTAACTCAAAAATTATATTCATTATTATAATTAGAAGAATTACTCATAGGAAGAGATTGGGATAATAAATAGTATAAGATAATATGTAAACAAAAAGTAAAAGGGAGGGGGGAATCAAAGATGGCACCAAGAGAAACTTGAAGAAACAAGATAAATAGGATAATCTATACCACACAAAGAGGCACATGAGAATGAGAGGGGGAAGAATACTATTATCAAAAGGAGAGGAAGAGAGTGCTAATAGGTAATACTTAAACCTTATGCTCAGTGAAATAAATTCTGAGAGGGAAGAGCATCTAGATCCATTGGGGTCTTGAATTCTATCTTATCCTACAGGGAAAGTGAGAAGGGAAAACTAAGGGGGGGGGAGTGGGGCAGTGAGTACAAAAAGGAAGGGAAAGAGAGGGGAGAGGGAACTTAACAGATTCTAAAAAAGCATAAGAAGGGAAGAAAAAGGGAGGGTCCAGAAAGGGAAGAATATTAAGGGAGGGGATTAGGGGAATTGATTAAAAGCAAACCACTGGTTTAAAAGGATATAGCAAAAGAAGAAAGGACTGAACTAGGAGAGGATATCAAAATGCTGGGTAATACACAACTGACAATCATAACTTTGAATGTGAATGGGATGAACTCACCCTTTAAATGAAAACAAATAAGAGAGTGGATTAGAATCCAAAATCCTACCATATGTTGTCTACAAGAAACACACCTGAGGTGTGTAGGCACTCAAAAGGTTAGAATTAAAGTTTGGAGTAAAACCTATTGGGCCTCAATAGATAGAAAGAAGGCAGGAGTTGCAATCATGATATCTGACAAAGCCAAAGTAAAAATAGATCTGATTAAAAGGGATAAGGAAGGTAAATACATCCTGATAAAAGGGAGTATAGACAATTAGTAAATATCAGTAATCAATATATGTGCATCAAATGGTATAGCATCCAAATATCTAAAGGAGAAAATAGTAGAACTGAAGGAAGAAATAGATAATAAAACTGTACTAGTGGGAGACCTGAACCTACCACTATCAAATTTAGATAAATCAAATAAAAAAATAAATAAGAAAGAGGTAAGAGATGTGAATGAAATCCTAGAAAAAATAGAGTTAATAGATATGTAGAGAAAAATAAATAGGGACAAAAAGGAATATACATTCTTTTCAGCAGCACATGGTGCATTCACAAAGATTGACCATATACTAGGTCATAAAAACATGGCAAACAAATGCAGAAAAGCAGAAATAATAAATGCCATATTTTCAGATCATAATGCAATAAAATAATAATCAGTAAGGATACACAAAGAGTCAAATAAAAATTAATTGGAAATTAAATAATGATTCTCCAAAATTGGTTAGAGAACAAATCATAGAAACAATTAATAAATTCATTGAAGAAAATGACAATGATGAGCCAGCCTTTCAAAATCTATGGGATGCAGCCAAAGCAGTACTCAGGGGAAATTTTATATCCTTGAGTTCATATATTAACTAATTAGGGAGGGCAGAGGTCAATGAATTGGACAGGCAAATCAAAAGACTTGAAAGCGATCAAATTAAAAATCCCCAGAAGAAAACTAAATTAGACATCCTAAAATTAAGGACAAGAAGCTGGAATTTTGACAAAAAAACAAAAAAACATAGTAGACAAAGTAGTGGTCAATCTAAAAAAAAAAGGAAAGAAGGAAACCAAATTGACAGTATCATAGATGAAAAGTGAGTTAAGGCAATCATTAAAAATTATTTTGCCCAATTACATGGCAATAAATATGCCAATCTAGGTGATATGGATAAATATTTACAAAAATATAAATTGCCTAGATTAACAAAAGAAGAAATAGAATTCTTAAATAATCCCATATTAGAAAAAGAAATTGAACACACCATCAAAGAACTCCCTAAGAAAAAATCCCCAGGGCCTGATGCATTCACAAGTGACTTCTATCAAACATTCAAAGAACAGCTAATCCCAATATTAAAAAAAAAAAACTATTTGACATATTAAGCAAAGAGGGAATTCTACAAAACTCCTTTTATGACACAAATATGATACTAATTCCAAAGCCATGCAGGTCAAAAACAGAGAAAGAAAATTATAGACCAATCTCCTTAGTGAACATAGATGCAAAAATCTTAAATAGGATACTAGTAAAAGACTCCAGAAAGTCATCACAAGGGTTATTCACTATGATCAGTTGGGATTTATACCAGGAATACAAGGATGGTTCAATATCAGGAAAACCACCCATATAATTGACCATATCAACAAGCAAACCAACAAAAATCACATGGTTATCTCAATGGGCACAGAAAAAGCCTTTGACAAAATACAACACACATTTCCATTGAAAACACTAGAAAGTATAGGAATAGAAGAGTCTTTCCTAAAAATAATAAACAGTATTTATCTAAAACCATAAGCAAACATCATCTGCATTGGGGATAAACTAGATGCATTCCCAATAAAATCAAGAGTGAAACAAGGATGCCCATTATCACCTCTATTATTTAACATTGTACTAGAAACTAGCAGTAGCAATTAAAGAAGAAAAAGAACTTGAAGGCATTAAAACAGGCAATGAAGAGACCAAGCTATCACTCTTTGCAGATGATATAATGGTCTACTTAAAGAATACTAGAGAATCAACTAAAAAAATAGTGGAAATAATCAACAACTTTAGCAAATTTGCAGGATACAAAATAAACCCACATAAGTCATAAGCATTTCTATATATCTCCAACACATCTCAGCAGCAAGAATTAGAAAGAGAAATTCCATTTAAAATCACCCTAGACAAAATAAAATACCTGGGAATCTATCTGCCAAGGCAAACACAGAAACTATATGAACACAACTATGAAACACTTTCCACGCAATTAAAACTAGATCTAAACAACTGGAAAAACATTAACTGCTCATGGGTTGGATGAGTTAACCTAATAAAAATGACAATCCTACCCAAACTTTTTACTTATTTAGTGCCATAACCATCAAAGTACCAAAAAACTATTTTACTGAATTAGAAAAAATCATAACAAAGTTCATTTGGAAGAACAAAAGATCATAGATATCCAGGGAAATCATGAAAAAAAATGTGAAGGAAGGTGGCCTTGCAGTGCCAGATTTCAAACTGTACTATAAAGCAGTGGTCCTCAAAACAATATGGTACTGATTAAGAGACAGGAGGATCAGTGGAATAGAGTTGGGGTAAGTGACCTCAGCAAAACAGTCTATGATAAGCCCAAAGATCCCAGCTTTTGGGACAAAAATCCACTATTCGACAAAAACTGCTGGGGAAATTGGAAGACAGTGTGGGAGAGATTAGGTTTGGTTCAACATTTCACACCCTACACCAAGATAAACTCAGAATGGGTGAATGACCTGAATATAAAGGAGGAAATTATGAGTAAATTAGGTGAACACAGAATAGTATACATGTCAGACCTTTGGGATAGGAAAGATTTCAAAACCAAGCAAGAGTTAGAAAAAAAAAGTAAAATAAATAATTTTGATTATATCAAATTAAAAAGGGTTTTTTTTTGTACAAACAAAACCAATGTAACCAAAATTAGAAGGGAAGTAACAAATTGGGAAACAATCTTCATAACAAAAAATCTGACAAAGGTCTAACTACTCAAATTTATAAAGAGCTAACTCAATTGTACAAAAAAAATCAAGCCATTTTCCCATTGATAAATGGGCAAGGGACATGAATAGGCAATTTTCAGTTAAAGAAATCAAGACTATTAATAAGAACATGAAAAAAAGTGTCCTAAATCTCTTATAATCAGAGAGATGCAAATCAAAACTACTCTGAGGTATCACCTCATACCTAGCAGATTGGCTAACATGACAGCAAAGGAATGTAATGAATGCTGGAGGGGATGTGGCAAAGTTGGGACATTAATGTATTGCTGGTGGAATTGTGAATTGATCCAACCATTCTGGAGGGCAATTTGGAACTATGTCCAAAGGGCTCTAAAAGACTGTGTCTGCCTTTTGATCCAGCCATAGTACTGCTGGGTTTATACCCCAAAGAGGTAATAAGGAAAAAGACATGTACGAGTATATTCATATCTGCGCTCTTTGTGGTGGCAAAAAATTGGAAAATGAGGGGATGCTCTCCAATTGGGGAAGGGCTGAACAAATTGTGGCATATGTTGGTGATGGAATACTATTGTGCTAAAAGGAATAACAAAGTGGAGGAATTCCATGGGAACTGGAACAACCTCCAGGAAGTGATGCAGAGTGAAAGGAGCAGAACCAGGAAAACATTGTACACAGAGACTGATACTCTGTGGTACAATTGAATGTAATGGACATCTCCATTAGTGGCAATGAAGTAATTCTGATCAACCTGGAGGGATCTATGAGAAAGAATGCTATCCACATTCAGCGTAAAAACTGTGGGAGTAGAAACACTGAAGGAAAACAATTGCTTGATTACAATGGTCGAGGGGGAATATGATTGGGGGTATAGACTATAAATGAACATTCTAGTGCAAACATTAACATCATGGAAATAGGTTCTGATCAAGGTCACATGTAATACCCAGTGGAATTGTACATTGGTTATGGGAAGGGAGGGGGAAGGGGAGGGAGGAATAGAATATGATTTTTGTAACCAAGGAATAATGTTTGAAATGGATCAAATTAAAAAAAAATTATTAATTAACTAAAAATATTACCTTAGAAAATTAAAAAAAAAAGAAAATGGGAGGATATAGTTAAGTCATAGAGAAGTAAGCAGGGATAATAACTAGATAGTGCTTCCAGAAAAGATCATTAAAGAGATGGCTCATCATAAAGAGATGATCCCATGATCAAATGAGAGAAGCAGTGATTACAAAGAACCAGGAGGGCTTCCTCGAGAACAAGCCAAGAAAACTAACCTTTTTTCTTCCTGACGTGATTATTAAGCTAATATAATGAAGGAAATTTTATGACTATAGATGTTCTATAGATCTAGATTTTAACAAAGCTATTGAATGAAATCTTATTTTCATTTTTGTGATAAACAAGGCAAAAGATATATTATGTAAATATATTAAATATCCAAATTAAGCAATAATGCAATCAGATGAATTCAGAACTTATTAGGTGGTTAAAGTAAGAGAATATCTATTAATGCTTCAATGTCAACATGGTCTCAAGTAGCTCAGTAATCTGTACTTGGCTCAGGGAGTTTGCCATTTTTTTCAAAAATTTCTGTAAAACTATAGATTATATCACATTTTCATATACCATAAATTTGCAACAAAATGAATGATAGTCACAATTCAGAAGATCTTAATGTGCTACAGCATTAGGTTATATTTAAGAATAAATGAATTTTCTTGAAGAAATTTAATATATGCAAAAATAAAATCTTATACTTGAGGTTTTTTAAAAATTCATAAGTATAGTATAGAGAATGTATGGTTAGAGTGAAAATGAATGCATATATTTTCAAAGGGTAAGAAAAAAGATCGATAGTCTTATTTTATTATAAAGTACTTCTAAAAATTATTTGTTAGTCAACTTATGAGAAGGCAGCATGACCAAGTATATGACCACTATAACTGAAATGAAGAAAACCTGATTTCAAGTCCCACCTCAATGATCAGATTCTGATGAAGTAACTTCAACTCTTTGTACCTCATTTTCATTGTCTGTAAATTAAGGGAATTGAACCTGATACTTTCTCAGTTTTCTTTATGTCTAATTCTATAAATCTATGACCCTTTCTGGGTACAGCTATGATATACGTATTACTTTGGATTTTCCCTCTCCCAGACCTATAATTTCATTTATCTGAGTCACTTCTGTTTAAAAACTCACTGGTCTAGGACATTATGGAATTAAGTGACTTGCCTAGCATCAGTCCCACATTAGTATAAGTCAGAGCCAGGGCTTGAACCCAGATCTTCTGACTCCAAAGCCAATCTATTCTCAGCATTGAGTTGAAGGCCCTGTTGTTTATTTAGTTTTTTAAAAAAGGAGTTGGAGGAAGGACTAAGATGAAATCCTCTTCTACTATTTACTGCCTGTGACATTAGGACTCAGATTCCTCATCTGTTAAATTAGAGGAATGGAATGAATGATCTCTCAGTTTCCTTTCAGATCTAAATCTATGATCCTTTGCCTCTCCTGAGAATGTAAAATTTAGTAAACAGTTATATCAATTTATTTTGTAGGGACCATGAAATCAGTATAAAGTATAGGTTCATTTTTAAAGTGATATTTTTGTGTCGTATATAATAATTTTGACAATTGGTTGAGAAATTTATATAATAACTCATTGATACAATATATTTTACACTGAATCAATTATGCCTTCCATATTTGGAGGTACATGTGCATACATATGACTTACATATTTATATATGCATTATTTCATAAATTTATAGTTGTAGATTAATGATCAAGTGGAGAAAACCTGACATTTCCCTTCTTTCACCAAAATCCAGATTAGATTAATGAGGCATGATGATAGCTTCCAACAAGCTGCTGCATTTAAAAGAGTAGATAAATTATTAGTGGACTATCTCCAACCTTTACATGCTTTTATTCTTACAAATTTCAAATCCCAAAAGAACACACCAGTTTAATCGAGAAAGCAGAAAAATGGACATTGAGGCTCATTCTCAGGACAAAAACTATAGTTTTATGTAAAATGAATTTAAAAGAATTTAAGTACTTTCTTTTAAAAATATGTGTAGAGATTCAATTACTCTAATATTGTGATACAAACATTCTGGAGAGAAATTTGGAACCAAAAGACAACCAAACTGTGCATACCCTTTGACCCAGCAATGTCACTACTAGGTTTGTATCCCAATGATATCAAAGATAGAAGACAAAGAGCTACTTGTACCAAAATATTTATAGTGGCTGTTTTTGTGGTGGCAAAGAAACAGAAGGGGAGTCCATTAATTGCAGAATGACTGAACAAATTGTGATATATGATTGTAAGGGAATACTATTACACCATAAGAAATGATGAACAAGATGATCCCAAAAAAGGCCTGGAAAGACTTCTTTGAAACGAAGTGAGCAGAACCCAAAGAACATCATATACAGGAACAACAACAAAGTTCAGTGATCAACTATGAATGATTATCAGTAAGAGAAGTATCCAGGACAACCCCAAGGAACTCATTATTAAAATAAAAACAAAAAACTATCACTGCTGTAGAAGGAACTGATGGAGTCTGAATGCAAATTGAAGCATGCCATTTCATACTTTATTTTTCCCATGAATTTTCCCCAGTGTAAGTGATATCTTCTTTCACAATGTGATGAACAAAAAATATATATATATTTTCTAATAATGCCTGTACAAACAATTTCATATTACCTGCTTTGTTGGGGAGGGGAGAAGGGTGAGAGACAAAGAGAGAACATGGATTATGAAACATCAGAAAACAATTATTAAAAATTATATGGATATAATCTATAAAAATAAAAATAATCCATTTTTTAAATCTAAAATTATATGAGAGGAGGTAGATCTTAGTACATAGAAAGCCACCTTTAGAATAAGAAAAATCTTATTTTTTTAAGTACTGGCTGTGTGACCCTGCAAAATTCACTTAACCTCTCTGTGGTATAGGCAAATCTCTGACTATAAATTGTAGAGGAAATGATGATCTAAATTAGTGAAGAGAGTTTCCTCACTGGAATTTTCTTGCATCAATATACATGAAAGGTCCAAAGCCCCAAAATTATCTCTGTGGCATATATGCAAATGCCTATCTTCCTCTATTTTGCATTTCATCTATGTTATGCTGCAGGTGGAGAAATCCAAAAATCATTATAGCATGCCTTTCGGTGAATAGCCAGGTGGACTTGGCTCATGTAAACTTCTTAGTGCCATTAGGTCTGACTTAAACTAAGTAGAAAAATAAGCCCCTTTCTAAGTAGGACCTAATCCTTCTGCCTTTTACACCCATCAAAGTAAACTTCTTAAAGCCTGAATGTCTCATAAGTACCTTCTAATGAGTTCACTGTTTTGCTTGCTAAGTTCATCTCAAGTCAGAGGTAACCTGACTTCATATTAATCTTCTTTCAATAGAGTTGACAGTTCATTTGGTATCAAGTGTCCTTAAAATGGTTTCTACCCATCTGGGGTATACTCATCTGGCCAGCTGAGAAATATAAAAAAAGCTAGAGTGATGTTCCATCACTTTCAGGACGGTATAGTAGGCAGGTCTGATTCTCTCTGGATCAAGATGGTGCCTATGTCTATGAAGCTTTATTTCTGATTTGCCTCATAGACATGCATTTTTGTTATATTTAGCAATATCAGGTTTTTTTCTTCTTCTTGAAACCTCTATTAAATGTGGCTGTTTAAAAAATGTTCTATGGTCCCTTTGTACTAATCCAGCTAAGAGAGTAAATAGGTTGTTTAAATGAAATAAAAATTAACATCCTTGTTCCATCTTATTTTACAGATGAGAAACCTGAGGTGCAGACTAAGAGAGATGAATGGATTGTTCTAGTTCACAAAGTAAGTTAGGAGACTAGGAAACATTTGAGCTCAAACTCTTGAACACCCCAATCCACTGCTTTTTCTCTCTTTCTCTTTCCCTTCTTCCTTTTCCTCTTCTTCCTCTTATTTCTCCTCCTTCTTCTGTTTCTATTTCTTACCTCACTATCTTGGCTTATATTGTCCTCGATACCCAAAATGGACTCCCCCCCTTCCTATTAAAAGCTTCCCCTCCTTCACGTCTCAATCCAAGTGCTGCCTCTTCCATAAAACCGTGTCTGATTTGTGTGGCTTAGTAATCTCTCAAAAAAGCATTGTCATGGCACTTTGCATATTTCATAAAGATTACATTTTACCTAATGTCACAGAAATTTGTCTATTTTGCTAAGTTCTCTAAAAGCTGGGTATATGTCTTATTCTGAATTGAAATCCCCAATGCCCAGCACAGACTTATAGATAATAGCTGCTTAATTAATATGTGGATGCTCAAAATATCTGTAATTTCATCAGATTTGACAGCTCCAGGTATGAGAATTCTCTCTGCTAACGTAGATTTCAGATCACACCACATTTCTAAGCTAGAGTTTACATCTTAGGGAGTTACCAGCAACTGAGAGAAATTAAGTATGATGCTCACTGTGAAACAGAGGAAGCCTCAGAGGTAGGGAATGAACTCAGGTCTTCCTGATTCCAAGCAGAGTCTACTACACACTGTGTTACGCTGTCTAGTGGATAGAGTGCTCGGCCTGGAGTCAGGAAAACCTGACACTAGCTGGGCTACCAAAGGTAATTAATTTACCTTCTCTAAGAATATGTTTTCTCATATTTCAAATGAAGAGTTGGACCAAACCTCAAGGTCTTTTCCAGCTCTATATCTAAAGCACTTTCTATCGGAAAATATTACAAATATAAATATTGTTCTCACACAAGAGTGCTAAATTGGCTAGTCTCAGAGTCTACACAAAATTGGTTCAAGTCCTGCCTTTAACCCATAATGGCTGTGTGGCTCTAAGCCCTTCAGTTAACCTCTGTGATGATTACTAGTTGTAGGACAACTGTTGATTCACATTGGTTGACAGTTTCCTCACCAGGGATTCTCCATACTTAGGAAATTTAATTCTACAGGCTAGAGGTGGGATGTTGAGTTGCTATAAATCCCACAGTAAAAACATTGATAAAATAGTTGTTCTCTCACATTAAGAACAGGAAAGCATAGAGACATTTTTCTCTATTCCATGGCTCTGGATAATGTGTTTTTGAACCTCTGAAGCCAGAAATAGAGAAGAAAGCTGATGAATCTAATGTCCTCACAATGCTTCCTTTACTTTGATTGCTCTATGATCTCATCAATATGGATAATCTTTCCACCAGCACAGGTTGCATGACACTCCTCATGATTTCCAGCTTATCCATATCCTTCCTAAATCTTCCATGGAAGATCTGCCAGATGTCCTGAAACACTTTCTCTTATTTATTTTTCAAAAATATCACTAGGCAGCAATGTAGTGCCCTGATTGTTCATCTACTATTTCCATTTCTCACTCCATAGCCTTTCTTCATCCTTTCCTTATCATCTGCATCTCTTTGGCCATATCTCATGCATGTTACCATTGGAAAAATGATAAAGCCACCATGCATTTTTCCACTATTCTTTTATCTACTTATAAATTTCATTTCTTCCAAGTCCATAGCATTTCATAACTCCTGAATATTGAATTTCCCTAGGAATACATTGGTGATGGAGATATGGACTTCTGAAATGGTGAGCTTTTTGGTTTGATACCATTCAATTTATTTAGAAAACACTCAATTTGCACCTGCTATGTGCAGAACACTATTGCCTTCACTTAAGGAGATGGAATAATGAAAACTGTCAAAGCCCTAGGTACAAACAATGCATAATTACATATGATAAGAGTATCACAGAACAAATTCATTGAAGTCCTCAAGGAAGTATAATCCATGAACTATTTCCACTAACTTTCAGCTAGTTTGTTTTAAGGAGGTCAGAAACAAAGCAAAGCTACTAAAGCAATCACTGGTAGATTTAGTAGTCAATGGCTTCTGGAATCCAGCTCTACAAATTACAATTCTTTACATGAGGTTAATATACCTTGCAAATCTTGTGGACATTTTTAAGGGCAAGATCCAGTACTAACATTCCCTTTTAGAAACACGAATATTTATTTTCGACACTTTTTCTTCTATAGAATTAGAGGATCACAGTTCTAAATGTGGAAGGAACTATAGAAGCCATTCTAGTCCAACCACATCATTTTACATATGAAGAACCTGAGGCTCTGAGAGGCATAACTTGCCCATGGTCATACAGGTAGGGTGCAAAGGAAAGATTTGAACCCAGGTCCTTTGAATACAGCAAGTCATCTTTTCGTCATAACACTCCTCCTCCCCTGTTCACACTTATTCAGTTTATTCTATAAGGACAAGAAAAATTCTGATATGAATACATTTGTGCTGAAAGTTATACAAGGTACTTTCCTTTTTCAATTAAATTTATTTCAACAAATATCTATTAAGAGCAAATATTAGTAAGTTCTAGGGGTTTTTAAGAATTGCATTGTGAAATAATTTATCTTGGTCTGCTGTCATGAGGCTCCTCCAAATGTATGAAAAACATCTAATTATAATTCAGGTGACTTGATTTACATATTGCTGTAAAATGGCTTTGTCAAAAGAATGATTGATAACATGATTAAAAACTAAAAATGTGCTTTCCTTTTTTACTTTAATATTAAAAAATCCCCAATATGTCTGATGGCTGTGCAATATCCTACTAGGCCTTTAATAAATATCTAAAGTCTAATGACTTTTGTATAGTGCTTTAAGCTTTGCAAAGCTTGCTACAGTTACTCTTTAAAAGTGAAGGCTTACAATAATCCTGCAAGAAAGTTAGGTACCATTGGTATTATTTTCCCCCATTTTACAGATAAAAATTGAAGTGTTATTCCTATGGTTACAAAGGGAGTCTCAGAGGCATGATCAAGAATCAATCAATCAATAAGTATTTATTAAGGACTTACTTTTTGGCAAATACTCTGCCTAATATGTGATGTTTAACTCAGAAAAGTTCAAGGTTCAAATCCTACTTTATGGCAAGTTATGATTACCTACTTGAGCTTCAATTTCCTCATTTACAACATATACTTTTTCTTATGCCACACCGTCTCTTTGGCATAATCAGGAGCCACTATTTTATTTTTTGAGTTCTTGTTTGACAAGAACTGGGAAGAGGTCCAAATGGTTCTTCATTATTATCTAATTCTTAAAAGTTCATTTAACCTCCTTATTTTTTCCTTTAAATGGAATATGTCAATGTTTTACAACTCTATTATCAAAGCAATATATAGGTTTTTAGTTATACCCTGTCTAAATTTAATATAGTCAAAATGAGGTGGGGGGAGAATGGTAGTCATGCTATGTATTAAGTAACACATAGCTAATATCCCATCAAGATCATTCAAGCCAAAGACTCAGTTTACCAACACATAATTTAGTTTAAGTGTAGCTTGTCTTCCCTTCAGGAAAAACAAAGTAATGAAAGAGAATTTTTTTTATATTTATATGGTAAAAATAGGGGGAGTACTTTTCCCCCAAGTCTGCAGCATGTCATACATCCTTATTTTCATCATTATAAACTACTTAAGACCACATACCTTTACCTTGAGATATCTGTCATTATCATTTTGGGAAAATGTCCAAACACACAGAGCCAATCCATCAAATTCTTGAAACTTACAAGAAGGGTCTTTGGAATGCCAAGGGAGAGATCTCTTTCCAATTGCCAGAAAGCAAAGTACTGAATACTGCCAGCTGTAGGTCAGTATAGCCAATTAATGAGATTGACAATGTTCAGTGCATTCGAAATGGCCAGGGTGGGAGTGGGGATCTCATTTCTGAAAATGGAGATCAATTCTGCCCAACCAGTCATGAACTAATGAAGTTGGCTATGTATGAAAATATCTTACACAGAGTAGACGATTAAAATATTTGCTTAATTCAATTGCATTAGAAACACAGAAAATGACAAATCAAAGTACTATTAATTTAAATTTGAAAGGGACTGCTGAGGTAATTTAGTATAATTCCTTCATTTATAGATGAGGAAAATGAGGGCAGAGGAGGTTAAGTGACTTCACCAAAGTCAAAAAGTCACAGGACTGGATTTTGAACCCAGGTACTCTGAGTCTAATTCTGATGATTGACTTATATTCTATTTCTTCTTAGCACCAGTTCTAAATTACCTGATCAATTTTTACCTGCCCAGGCTTCATTCACACATGATTACAGATAATAAAACTTTATAACGGATACCTTATATTTTCAAAGAATCACATATATAATACCTTATATGTATAAAACCACAGTGTAGTTTATAAAAAAACAACAACTTCACAACAAATGTCAAGGTAGGTGGTGCATGCATATAATAAAATTGAAGCTTAAGTGTGGTTAAAATAATTTGCTCAGTCATATGCCTAATAAATGGCAAAGCCAGAACAAAAACCAAGATATACTCTGTCCAATAAAAACCATCCAGTTTAATCTTTGTATTTTCTTTCTATAGACATTTTTGTACTTTCGCTAGAATTCAATTCTATTCTTTACCACATTCAAGTCTTTAATACACATAATACCTGCTTTATGAAACCACTAACCTATCTTTTAGATACCTAAAAGTAAATCCATCCAAAATTAATTTTCTGTTCTTTTCCTCAATCTGTGCCTCTCATCATTTCTCCACATCTTCTAGCCCTCATTTTTATATAGTGTAGATGAGAAAATGTTTTTCCTCTTCCATATGGACCCCATTACATCTCACATTGTTAAAATTGAAAAGTATCTTCAGAGATTTCTGAGTACTCCCTATAACTTTAACCACTGAATCACCCAGATCTTTTCCCTTCATTCTAATTTTCCATTGACTTCTCTAATCCACTTTTAATATCCACAAGCCAAGGGTCTCCAGCCTACCTGTAGATGAATATGGCATACACTCTGACTCAAATTCAGTCATTCTAAGATTCCACAGTGTACTTTTATATCCCCAAGTGAAGGGATTTGCAGGGAATTGTGGAAGACTTTGTGCTGATTGCTTCAAGTCACAGACCATTGCAGAGCAGCCTCCTAAATGAGATCCACAACCATGGAAAAGAGCTTGGCCAAATTTTCCAGTTAGGAAGAAAAATAAAAGAAGGATGAAGAACATCCATTATCCACACAATGAATATATATACATATATATGTGTATAATTTTAGGTTTCTCTTCCTCTGTATATATAAATATATATATGTGTGTGTGTATATACAAATAAATATGTATTTCTTATACATATAGAGGCATGTATGTGAATAAATCTAGAGACAGAAACTATGTATGTATATATACAACATATGCATATAAAACATACATATAAATTCATGTGCATAGGGGTATATATGTATATATATATATGAATATATGTTTATATAAGCACATGCACATAATGTTGAAAATTGAACCCAGAATCATGCAAAAAAAAGGTCAAATTTTCTTTTGGAAACTGCAGAGTTTTTAGTAGCCCTAAAGTTCTTCCTGAAACAAAATTTGAAACAACAAGATTCTTCAGAAATCATTGAGTTGAAAGTCATGAAAATTATCTCAGGAGAACTGAAACTGAAAATATGCCGAAGAGCAATGGACAGGTATAGACTCCCACATATTGGAAACAAGGAAATAGAAACAAGAATGATAAAGATTTAATCAGACAAATATACTCACAGAAATGAATCAAGAGGTGATGTGAGTGTGGACTAATTCTGATCTGCTTGTGTGTTTCATGAGTATTCTTACACTGGAAACAGAAAGAAAAGAAAATCTCTAGCACAAACCCCTTTTGGTTAGCATGAGAGGTTATTGATGAGTCATGTGGGGAGGAAAAGAAGGAGTAGATTGTGTCATTCATTATTGCAGTGAGTACATACATTGATATGTTCACAAATCCATTTGACTTTTGATTATACTTGATAAGGTCACAGGCTTCTGTCCATATTAGAATTCTTAGGAGAAGGAAAGTACCATCCCTGAGAATATGGGCCAGGTTGGAAAGGGAAGTATTTGAGGCAATGCTGCATGAAAAAATAATTCTAGGACAGATGACTGAGTCAAGAGAATTTAAGAATTAGAAGATACCTCAGGAGTCATCTATCCAACTCATCCATGAAAGGAATTCTCACCGTAATATATCTATTAAATGATTGTCTACCTTGGATTCAAAATCTCCAAAGTGGAGGCACCTACCACTTCTGAATAATCTATTTCCATTTTGGACAGTTTTAATTATCAGGAAATTTTATGATGGCTATTATTGTTTCTGCTTTTTTCCTGATAACAAACCTAAATTTTCTTCTTTCCAATTTCCACTTCTGCTCTTGGTTCTGATTACTAAATGGACTTAATCTATTTCTTCTTCAACTTGGTAATCCTTAAAAACTTGGAGACATGGGTAGCAAAGTGGCACAGTGAATAGAGAGCCAGGACATGAGACAGGAAGTTCTGAATTCAAATTTGACTTCAGACACTTCCTACTGGTGTGATCCTGATTGTCCCTTAGTCCTAATTGCTGAGCCCTTAACTCCTTCTGCCTTTATATTGATTCTAAAACAGAAGGTAAGGGTTCAAAAATAAACAACTTGAGGACCGCTAGCAGACTTGCCCTCTATTTTGTCTTATCTAGCTTAAACATCTCTGCTTCTTTCAATAAATCCTCACTAGACACACACTCTATATCTCCCTAATAGATTTCCTTTAGACCCTCTCTAGCTTGTCAATGTCTTTCTAAAATTGTGGTACAAGAATTGGCTCCAATAATCTAGATGACACCTGACTGGCAGAATATGGTAGGAATAAATTCCCCCTATTTCTGGTTACTATGCCTCTTTTAAGAGATCCCAAGGCCATCCTTGTTTTTTTACTGCCATGACCCACCACTGATTCATACTGAGCTTGTGGGACCCCTTAATCTCCAAACCTCTTTTCAAACAAATTCCTGTTTAACAATATCTAAGGTGGTATATTTAGAATGATTTGCCTACTCCCACACAGGAAGCATCTGAGGCTGGGTTTGAACTCAGCTTTTCCTGGTTCCAACCCTAGAACTCTACCCCTTATACCTCCAGGTGCCTTACACAATAGGAGAAGGAGAAGAAAGAGGAAGAAAAGGAGGAAGAGGAGGAGTAGGAGGAGTAGGAGGAGGAATGCCTGGCACTAATATGAAGCTGATAAGACTAGAAGCACAGAAGAAAAACAATTGCTTAATCACATGGGTCAATGAGATTATGACTGGAGATGTAGATTCTAAATGATCACCCTAGTGCAATATCAATAATATGGAAACAGGTCTTGATCAATGATACATGTAAAACCCAGTTAAATTGCTCATTGGCTACAGGAGGGGATGGGAAGAAGGGAGGAAAAGGATATGAATCATGGAATCCTGAAAGAATATTCCAAATTAATTAATTAAATAAAAATTTTCTAAAAAAAAAAAGACCTCTCATAGTACTCTGTGATAGTAGAGTAAAATGAGACCATTGAAGTTCATAGACAGTAAATGAAGCTCTGAATCATGTAGGTGTATATCAGGACTATAATTCATACCCAGGTTTCTTGAGTATCATTCAGGTATTCTTCCCATCATAATTCACTATTTCTTATAATTGATTTAAAAAAATCCCTTACCTTCCATTTTAGAATCAATTCTGCATATGGGTTCCAAGGTAGAATTCCAAGGCTAGGCAATGGGTTTAAGTAACTTGCCCAGGGTCACAGAGGTAGGAAGTATCTGAGGTCACATTTGAACCCAGGAGCTCCCATCTCTAGACTGGCTCTCAATCTATTGAACCACCTAGCTGCCCTGTCATATACATTTTCTTCTAAATGAGCAGATAGATTAAAAAAAAAACCATAACCAGGGATGCTTGTTATTCTTGAATATCTCAATTATTCAAGAGGTAGCAAACTTTAGCAAACTTTTATACATCTTAGGTAGATCTAAATCAAATACCAGGACCAATAAAATCCAAGTGCCAGTGATACAAAATTAGTTCTGAAAGGGACTCAAATTCAAAACACATAGTGGTACCAGAACTCCCTATGCCGGAAATACCATTCTATATCATTAGAAATATGGCAGATGTTACATGGTGATTTAGTTACTAATGTCAATCATGATTCTCATGCTAGGAGTTATTACTCCATGATTCCAAGTGATATTCTACAGAAGTTCTTAAGGATGACTGGTTCCATTGGAAGATTAGTTTCTTTCTCCCCCCCCCACCCCCCATAAAGGACAGGTATCATTTCAAAGCATTTCTTCAATGAGAGGAGAATCATGGAACAACAGAATGTTAGGACTGAAAGTTATCTTTGGGACCACTAGTTTGGTATTCTGGAAAGAGTATGTTAAATAAGGGTTAAGATACTTCCACTTGAGTCCTGAAATTGCTAACTGCCTTTTCTGCAGTCCCTTTGTAGGTGTCCAAAAAAGCCGACTGACTCATTCAAGATCACTTAACTCTATAATGGCCAAACATGGAATATTGTTGTAGCCTACTAGACTTGGAGTATATGACCCTTTTTAAAAAAAAAAAATTAAACCCCCACCTTCCATCTTGGAGTCAATACTGTGTATCGGCTCCAAGGCTGAAGAGCTATAAGGGCTAGGCGATGGGTTTAAATGACTTGCCCAGGGTCACACAGCTGGGAAGTATCTGAGGCCAGATTTGAACCTAGGACCTCCCATCTCTAGGCCTGACTCTCAATACACTGAGCCACCCAGCTGCCTTCTATATGACCCTTCTTGAGATCCATGATGGGACCCATTCTCTAGAAACTTCCAAACCTTTCTTTCTATTTTATTAAATGAAACTTCCTCTGAATAATAATTCCACATTTTGTCTGTTAGCCTAGAGGTAAAGTAATACTGTATTACAGAATCACAATAACTCTAATTTTTGGAAACTAGGTCAAAAGGGCAAAATCTGAACTTTTAGGTTTTATGCTAAGATGAGAATTGGTCCCTTCTATGGTTCAGGAGAGATTTTGATCAAAAGAAAAACATTTAGCTTAACATTTTGCCTACATCTTTCCTCAATTTCAATAAAGCACTCAGTTATATACCAAATTGAACAAAGAGTAAAATCAATATAGGACTCTAGCTGTGTTTATTTTTTATGGATATAAGAAACTCATTCACACCTTAATCCAAGACTTAGATGACAACTGCTAATACTCTGTTCACTTGATTTCCAGGGTGACTCATGTTTTTGATTTCATATACTAAGTAAGGATCATAGAATTTGAGAGCGGGAAGAGAACATAGAAGCTGGATCTTTTAACTGATGCCTGAAGAGAGCAGCCACTAAAAGGTGCCCTGCATGAAAGCATGTGGTTTCTGTCTGAAGACTTTTAATAGTAGGGAAATACATTATTCCCTGAAGTATTCTTGTTACTGTTCTGGGGAAGCTGTAATTGTGAGTGATAGGAAATAGCATTTATTAAGCAACCACTGAACACTGTGCTAAGCATTTCACAAAAATTATATTATTTGATCTTCACAACAAACCAATGAAGCAGGCATTATTATTATCCCCATTTGGAAGTTGAGGAAACAGAGGCATGTGGAGATAAAGTGACTCGCCCATGGTCACACAGCTAGGAAATATCTGAAGCCAAATCTGAACTCAGATCCAGGTCACTAATTCCTGTACCATCTAGCTATCTCTTTTAGTGACATCAGCCCTAAATTTGACTCTCCACACTTGTATACTTTGCTCCAGTCTTGATCTCTGGGGCAAAACAGATCAAATATAAGCTCATTTCCACATGACAACCCTTAAAATTACTTAAAACAGCTAGTTTGTCAATCATAGTCTTCTCTGTTTCTTACTCTTCATAATTTTATGTAGGTCTTCCTATGGGTTTTTTTTTTTTCAACTTAAATTAGGGGCAGGGACATGGCTCAATAAATAGAACCAGGCCTGGAAACAGGAGATTCTGGGTTCAAATCTGGTCTCAGATTCATCCTAGCTGTGTGACCTTGGGAAAGTCACAACTCCAGTTTCCTAGCCCTTACTGTTCTGCTTTGGAACGGGTACTTAATATGGATTCTAAGACAAAAGATAATCGTTTAAAATTTAATTAATTAATCTACTCATAATTTATTCCAGCATAGTAGTATTCAATTACAATCACATGCCACAAGCTGTTTAGCCATTCAGGAACTGATGGACATCCCCTCAAATTCCAGTTCTTTATCACCACAAAGAGAGTTCCTATAAATATTTTAGAGCATATAGGTTCTTTTCTTTTTTATTCTGATCACCTGGGGAACAAATCCAACAGAGAGGTATTGCTGAGTCTTTAAAGGCATACACAGTTTTATAACTCTTTGGGCATAAATCCAGATTGAACTTTTTTTTAGATCAACAACTTGTAACCATGCCTCTCCTGCTTTGCAGTTGGGGAGCTGATTTTTAGGTGGCTACATACAGAGCAGAATGGATAGAAACTGGCCTAGGAATTAGGAAGACTAGAGTTCAAAACCTGGTATAATTTGTTACTAGTCCTCTGACTCAGTGTAAATCACTTGGCTTCTCTCAGTCTCAATTTCCTCTCTTTTTAAAATGGGGGAAATAGTAGCACTCATTTCCCAGGATTGTGGCAAGGGTTTAATGAGATAATATATATGTAAAGAATTTTGAAAAATCTAAAAGTTTATACAAACCTTATATTCTATTATTATTATTCCAAGTGTAAGACTTTAGATTTGTCCTTGATGAATTTTATTAGGTTCAGCCCAGTGCTCTAAGTTATTAAGAATATTTTGCATCCTTATTTTATTATTCAAAACATTAATTCTCCATTCCAGCTTTTGGAGTTGTATAATCAAGCTATATCTGCCTCTACTCAAATTATTGATAACTATACTATGGAACCAAGCAGAAATCTCTAGGACACTCCAATGAATCCCTCCCAACAAGCAGACATGGAGCCAATAAGATTCTTTTTAAGACCAGTCCTTTTATTAGCTATCAATTCACTGAATTGTC
Organism: Monodelphis domestica; assembly: GCF_027887165.1. Classification (NCBI taxonomy): domain Eukaryota; kingdom Metazoa; phylum Chordata; class Mammalia; order Didelphimorphia; family Didelphidae; genus Monodelphis; species Monodelphis domestica. Next base: position 305,016,128 of record NC_077228.1, read on the forward strand.
TTATAATATACAACCTACTTCTCTCCATCTTTTCCACAAGAATAATATGATCCACTTTATATAAGTACTCACTAAATATTTGACTCCTGTCTAACAAAGAACATGATTATCCCATACTAGTGGCTACATTGTATAGGAGAAAGATCTCTTAACTTGAAACCAAGGTCTGGTACTCGAATCTTTTATCTGCCACTTAGTATCTGGGAGATCACAGCCAAATCACTTAACCTCTAAAAACTTGGTTCTTTAACTATAAGGAAGGAATATTATTCGAGGAGGCAGCATATAATATTCAAACTTCCTTGAGTTTGAATTCTAGCTCTAATGCTCACTAGTTATGTCACCATTAGAAAGTCAGTATCTATATATATTATATATATTTATATTTCTAATCCTTAGTTTATTCATAATAACCAAAAATTGTCATACCTACTTCAACATGGTTATAAGAACTCTCCTTGTAAGGTCTAAAGCACTAGATAAATGTGAATGTAGGAACTTCAAGGTATCTCTGGGCCATGCTTTCTCTCCCAGATGTCCTCACTCCCGGTGAGCTTCCAACCTTCTACCTTCACCCATCCCCTTAGTCTGGTCCAGTTCCTAAAGTATAAAAAATTCCCATTTATGACTCTAGTAGTAGCTGATAAATATTCTATCAGCAAAAGATATTTTGATTCTCTGAAACACCCCACATGTCTAGTTAGCCTTGCACTCATTGGATGCATATGGTGAATGAAATAAAATATTTAGTCATTGCAAAGTATATGGACAGCGTGTGAGCTTCATGAAAAGTGCTCACTTGACACATGCAAGAGATTAGAGCTGCAGCTGCTACAATTCAAGGGTTTGTATTAAATGTGGTGTGTGCATTCAGTGTTAGAGAGAACACGGTGGAGGTTTCTACCATAACCTCGCAGGGTGATGAAGAGCTATTTCGCCAGAGGGAAATTCCCAGCAGCAGGGGTTCCCAAATGTCTGGGGGAGTGTTCTGCAGGACCAATCTTCTCCTCATAAGAGCCACTGGCCAATGGGGAGATCAGTTAATGAGGATCTAGGTGAGGAACTCCAATCAAACTTCAGGGCACTGCTGCTTGTGTGGCCCTAGGTCCTAGCGAGTTCTTTGGAGGAATTCCAGTTTCCAAATGAACTCGCCATTATTTGGTTCTCGGCTCCAACCACTTCTAAAGAGGCCTATTGCTGTTTGCAGTTCTGACATCTTGCCTCTCATTTAGCAGAAGGTTCCTGTGGAGCCTCCCTGGATATTGGTGGGAGAAATGAGTGTAGGATATCATTTTGCTTTTGCTTCTTAGTTAGGAACAGGATAGGCTAAATGCTAAGACTAAGGTTAATACTAATACTAGACAAGTTGGTTTTTAAAGCAGGGATTCTTAACCTGGGGTATGTGAATTTAAAATATTTCTGCAATTGTATTTCAATAGAATGCCTTCTTTTGTAATTCCACATATTTTATGCATTTAAAAACTATTCAGAGAAGGGATCCATAGGCTTCCCAAGACTTCCCAAAGGAATCTCTGATGCTAAAAAAGTTAAGAGATCTTGTTTAAAGTTTAGAAAATGCTTTACACACAGTATTTCTTTGGATTCTCAAAAGAACATGGTGAGGGGGAGCTTGGTAGCACAGTGGATAGAATGCCATACCTGGAGTGCTGAGGACCTTGACTTGAATCTGGCCTCAGACACTTCCTAGCTATGTAGCCTGGGCAAGTGCCTAGCCCTTGACCCTCTTCTGATACTATATACTGATACTAGGGCTTTTTTAAAAGAACATTGTGTGATGGGTATTGTTAGTGTCATTTAACAAATGAAACAATTGATACTCAAAGAGGTCAAGTTATTTCTTCAGTATTTGAGGCAGATTAAAAGTCAGACCCTCCTGACTCAAAGTCCAGCACTGGAACCATTATCCCCAATGCCTCATGGTATTAGACAATGTTTAATTTAATTATGGACATACCTCTTGGAATAGATCTATAGTATCATAATTTTCTTTGCTATAGCACTCTGATGATCTAAAAAGGAGATTGATAGTATGGCTAGAAATAGGAACGGGACCTGTGATAATTAGGAAATAGAGAAAAAGAGATGGAGAAATTCCATATCAATGCATATTGGCACCTTCTCTGTAATTTACAAAGACTTGTCTAAAGCATAAAGAATATTAATTGGTTGATCCAGGGTCACATTGCCAGTATGGAGGTAAGACTTTAACTCACTTCTTTCTGACTCCAAGAATAGCAGTCCACTTACTAAATCCCATCATCTCTTGTAAGACTAATAATTGCATGCGATATTTAAGTCTATGATTATTGTTAAATATTTCAACTGATTTAACATCCTGAAATATTTTACTGATAATGATAAAGCAGGCCAAAGTCACGAACCCATTCATTATGGGTTCATCAGATTAGTTTGTAGATTAGAAAATTCTATAAAAATGTCTTGAAATTATGCATTAATATATGGTTTTACTAGTGGTCTGCCAAAATTTTGGTACTAGATTAATGTTCTAGTTACTATCATCCTCATCTATCTTACTAGAGTAAAAAGAAGCCTAATAGAGAAAAAAATGCTGTGCTTAAAATCAAAGAGAAAGCTGACTTCAATCTTACTAACAGTTGATTTTGCTTAAAAATGTGTGCTTTCTTTACCTACTTTTTGGGAAGTGAAACTTGATTGACTAATAAGTTATACCCTAGAAGGACAGAACAATTCAACTCTTAAAGAATATTGTCCTTGGACAATAATATTGTTCGTGGATACCACAAAAAGATAAATACAATGAAGAAGTTAGGTCCACACTAAACCTCTGGAATCTGGAGATTCCATAGTGCTTGGAGGGAGGTAATTAGAGTAAAATTCTTTGGGGACCTTCCCCCCACACTCCAACCATTGATTCCATGAAACTTCCCCACCTAGCAGGTTTAAGGTGACCCACTTCAGTGGCTACTGTTGACTTCTGTGGGTTAGCTCTATCAGTTTTCTTATTCCCTAGGTGAGGGAACAGAGAAAGAGAAAGGGCTTCCCTATTTCCCCTGGTAGCAGGTCACTTTGAAAGACAGCCAAGTGTTGATAAAGGGCAGGGGTTTTCCCCTTCCAGAAGTTCATTCTCTCTCAATGTTTAAAGAACACGGGAAAACTCTGTCGCACAGTATTTTTTCTGCTTTTTTAATGTGAATTCCTTTATGTTTTATTTGGTCCTATTTTCTGTCCCCTTCCTTTAATCTGCTCCCTTTTTCAAAAAAGTTATGTTTTAAAGAAAAATTTGGATTACTACTTTGTAATTTAAAATCAACTAAGCTTACATTAGATACATGATAACGAAATTCTTTGCCTGATTCTTATGGATAAAATACTTCTTAGGAGTGTAAGCATCTTTCCCAGGGCCACACCCTCCCAGCTGGGAATCTGAGGACCATGATATTGTGAATGTTAACAGTGGCAGCTAGAAGCCCGACCTAGAGTTTTTTGATCTTGTACAAAGGGAATCACACTGGAAGTTAGAAGATTGAGGCTTGGTTTCTAACTCTCATACTTAACAGCTGACTGACATGAATTAAACATTATCACTTCTCTGAATTCCAGGCATCTCATCTGTAAATTCAGGGAGGGGGGATAATTTGAACTGAAAAAAAAATCTCTTTAATCTTCTAGCTCAAATATTGTGTGATTCTAGACCTCAAACTTCATCAGGTTTATTGGTAGGAAACTACCCTTCTCTCTTTTAAGAGCAATATAAAACAATAAACCAATAACCTTCACTTGCTTGTTGATATTGAATAGACAGTGGAAATGGGTACTCTTCTCCCTTAAGTACTTCTTATAGCCTTAGAATTACAAGAAATAAGCCCCCTCTATACAAAATGCTATCTATTTCCACCAATTAAATTGTCTTAGCAAAATAGGGCAATTGAGCAAAGGAAACATGAAAAGGTCCACTTATATCAGGAAGATTCCAAATTCTTTAGATTAAGTTGTGTTTTTAATTATCTGATATCCTGAAGCTGCATGGGAGCAATTAATGGTTTTGGTGCTAATCCTCTGATCATGAAACCAGCTCCATATAATTCTGCTGCTGTTGTAAAGTGAAGACTTGGTTAGAGGAAGACAAGGGTCTGCAGCCATCTGAAACTTCCTGATATCCTTCTCTTCTGGTCTAATCTTTTTGCTATCCAGACTCCTATCCCTTTAAAAAGGCTCCAGGAGAGCAAAGGCCCCCTTGATTTTCACCAATATCTTTTGTGAGTTTATGTTTCACTTGGTTAGGCAGCCAATGATCTTGAGCATAGATCATAACTACAAGAAATGACTATGATTCATTTTGAGTGACTGCCTCCTTTATCAAAGCGTTGATCATGACAAATAAAACCATTAAGATATAAAGAAGTTACATTCAGATGAAACTTGCAGCAACTGATAAAGATGATAAACAGCAATAGGACCTGGGTTCAAATTCTAGGTCTTTCACATGCTATCTATATGTCTTTAGAGAAGCAATCCCTCTACCCTGAAACTGCTTGATATGTATAAACAAAATGGAGAGACATGGACCATGTCATTAAACACTGATGTATATTTGAACCCAGTTTAATGACTACAACCACAAGTAGTAATTAGACAAATTAAATGAAAGTCTTTAGTAGAACAATCCAATAATTTGTCATGGACTCTGTTCTAGTCAATATTTCTATCTATCATGCAGTTGAGTATATAGATCAATCAAACAAACAAGCATTTATCAAGAATTAGCTATGGTGCCAAAAACTGTGTCAAGATCTGTGAATACAAACATAATGTGAAACAATCCCTCCTTTCAAGGAATTCATACTCAAATGGTTCAATTTTTTGTCAGAGTTGGAGATGACACAAAGTTGGGCAATATAACAAATTTTGGATGACAGAATTGAGCTCAAAAAATTCTCAAAAGGCTTGACTGAGAGACAGGCTAACTTAAGGTAAATTTATTAGAGGCAAATGTAATATAATTAAGGTTTCATGTAGGAGGTGGCAATTGAGCTATATCTTGAAGGAAGTGAGATTCTAACAGTAAGTAGTAAAGATGAAGTGCAATAAGCACTTCATGAGATTCAATCAGCACAAATACAGATACAGGAGAGAGTGTGGCACAGATGAGGAATAATAACTATAATTCAACAGCATCTTAAGATCTGCAAAACACTATATAAATATTTTCTTATTTTATCCTCAGAACAACTCTGAGAGGTAGGAGCTATTATTTTTATTCTATAGATTAAGAAAGGGAGGCAGACAGAAGTTAAGTGACTCTCCCAGGTTTACCACACTAGTTATCTGATGCTAGATTTATCTTCAAACTTTCTCCATGCCAGCTCTACAGTCTACTCACTGTGTTACCTAATTACCTCTATCACATTGTTGAAATGAAAAAATACTTTGGAATTGTTGTTGTTATTGTTAAGTTGTTTTTCAGGCATGTCTGCCTCTTCATGACCACATTTGAAGGTTGCTTGGCAAAGAGAGTGGAGAGGACTGCCATTTCCTTCTCTAGGAACTTATGCAATTGAGCACATTGAGTTACTTGCCCAAAGTTACACAGCTATTAAGTGTCTGGGGGCAGATATGAAATTAGGAAGATGAGCCTTCCTGACTCTAGATCTGGCACTTTTTCTAATGTACTCCCTCACTGCCCTAGTTTGGAATTAGAGAGTTCTAAAATGTGTTATATATCTTCTTGGACCAGCTCCATAAACTCTCATTTATATCAAAATAATACAATAGGAAACTATTAAGCACAGCTAACAAGAGGGTCAACTGATTGTTGGATATAAAAATGAACCTAGAAAGGCCAAAGTCACTTTGGACTGTATGTTCCTAGTAGAAATAAATTCATATAAACACTAATTCAGCTTTGTAAAAGAACTATAAATTAACAAAATACAAATACATACACAATACAATAAAACTCAACGACTATATGATTACTTGAGTAGAATGAATTTTCAACTACCAGCTCAGCAATTTATATCTACAGATTGTACTCATGAATCAAATTTGTAAAAAATGAAATGTTCAAAAATACAGTTGATGGAAGTTGTATTAAATAACTCTTTTAAATGTCTCTCTGTTCCAAAGGGGCTCTTTAGTATTTGGGCACTTTTACATAAGCCAACTATTTTTCAACTCTATAGTATAATTTTGTCCCCAAAGGAAGAGAGCATTCAAGAAACTTTCAGGATTAAATGGAAGCAATGGTATAACCCTAGGAATTTGACCCTAGATCACTTGAAAAGCAATTTCCAGAAGTATATCCCAGAGGATGCAACAGGCTCACAGAATCATAAAATCTGAGTTGGAAAGTATCTCAGGAACTGATCAGTCTAGCATAACTAATACAAAATTGCCTTTATATTCCCAACAAATGGCCATTCATTTACTGACTTGAAGACCTCCAAAGATGGTGAACTCATTACCTACTAATGCAATCTGTTTCATTTTTATATACTTCTAATTCTTACAAAATAGGATTAATTGAAATTGGTCTTTCTGTTCTCTTATCCTAGTTATGCCCCCTGGAACCAAGTAGAACAATTTAAATACATCATACATACAACGACTCTCCAAATATTTGAAGACAGTTCACACATTTACCTAAAAATAGTCTATTTTGGAGATAAAACTTCCCTTTTTCCTTTAATTATTCCTGGTTTCCAGATTATTTACCAACTTGATTACCCTTCTTGTGCTTTCTAGTTTGACAGACTTAGTCTATTGGTCAACAAGTATGCATTAAACCTTTATTATATACTGGGAAATATACAAAACACTAGGTTTTTAAAGAAAGGAAAAAATATTTCCTTCTTACAAGGAATTTAAATTCTAACAAAGAAGACAAAATTGGAATAACTAGCTACAAAAGATATTTACAGAGCTTTTCCTTTACTGTGTAAATCAGAAAAGAAAATCTCAGGGAGAAGTTGTAAGCAGCAGATAGTACTTGCTAGATGGTGGAACTTGACCTCAGTCTTAAAGAAATCCAGTGAAGGTAGGAGGTAGAAATGAAAAGATAGAATGTGCCAGGTATAAGATTATGATAATTTAAACTGAACACAATACTACAGATGTAGCACAACTACAACTTATTTTTTATTGAATGTTGTCCATGGAAATTTAGAAACTAAAAAAGTATTTTCCTAGCAATCTGGTAAAAATTAGGGTTGGTCTTACTTCTTATATTATATTCAACAATAGTTGACCTAAATATTAAAGCTTATATCACAAAAATTAAGAGAAACAAGTCATGCAACTTTCACATTTTGGGGTGATGGATGAATTCTTAACCAAACAAAGTAATATATATATATATATATATATATATATATATTAAAATAATTATATATATAATATAAATAAATATAAATAAAATAAATATATAAAAGTAATTATAAAACTAAAAGAGTTCTCTTTTTTCAAGTAACTGAAAGGTTTTTCCACAAATAAAATTAATGCATCTAAAATAAGAAAATCAATGGTTGACTAAACACATACACATACAGAAACACACCCACACATATTTCAGATTTCCCTGGAAAGGATTTGGTTCCAAAGACATGAAGCCAAATAATAGAAATATATAAGAGGAAAAGTTATTATCAAAAAGATAAGAAATCTAAAGATATGAATGAATGAAAAATAAACATATTCCTATTAAAATGTTAATAATCAATAATTATAATAGAAATGTTTATCAAAGTTACCTTGAGACTTCATCTCATTCCCAATGATTTGGCAAAGATGTCAAAAGATGAGAATAATCAATGTTAGAAAGGCTATAAAGATAGACACATAAGGACATTGTGGATGAATCAATAAAACCATTTCAGTTAATTATTTGGAATTATATAAATTGTCTAACATGTTCATATCCTTTGATGAAGAGATTCCACCATTGAACTTCATAGGCAAGATTCAAGCTCAATTTCTTTGATTAAAGAACCAAATTTCTTTCCTCTTTGTCAAACTATTTCCTTATAGTACATCATGTGGCTCATATCTAGAAGACTGAATAAGATAACAGAAAAACCAGATTGGATGAGAAAGCAAGCATAATGGGTTGCAACCAATGGCAGTGATATTGATTGATCGCCAGTGCTTTACATCTCCCACTAATGGTGGGGATACTCACACTCATAAAAATCACATATCACTTAAAGGAATTGAAGAAATAATATTGATGTTGAGGAGAAAAGGGGCTTCTGGAATGGATAGAAGTTTAAAATCATTGACATCACTAAATAGTATTCAAAATGTTAGCCAACCTGACTTCTGCCAAGTCTTCACTCCAATTCTTCACTTCAATTATTCACCTGATTCTCTTTCTAAAACATTTCTCATATATATGTATATGTATATATATATATATATACATATATATATATACACACATATATATATAAATTAATGGACTTACTTGAAGGGCTATATTTCCAGATTAATTCCATAGTATTGGCAATATGAATTTTTCTTCCACTTCATTTTCCCCTTATGGGTTATTAGGCCAATCAGTTTCACATTATTATGCAATTAGGACCATGTCAGTTCCAAATAACCCTTGGAGAACCTGACCATAAATAAGAAATTCTCCTTTCTTTAACGATTGCATAGGACATTGGGATCTGCCATGGCCAGACTCCAGTTTTATTATGTGGTGTCATAGTCTACTGCCAAGTACCTGAAGTAAATAGTTACAAACTGTTGATTAACAGGGACAGATAATGGTTCATCCATGGTGCTTGCCAATGTCGAAAATGTATGTGTACATGTATATTTATATGTTCATACATATATAGGTATATAGATACATGTGACTGTGTATCTATTTTTAAATGTGTACATATATATTTGTTTATTAACATTTGTATATGCATATACAAAATGCCCTCAAAGCCTTACTTTTAGGATACTCTATATATATTTAGAGACTTCCCTTTCCTCCCAGTCTATACCGATATCATATTGCTTGTAATGATCTAATTTATTTTGCCAGACTACTCATGAATTCGTTCTTCCAATATCAATATATAATATCTCATATCTCTTATCAGAATTCTGATTTTATAATAGTTATAATGATGATTGTAATAACAGTAATAATGACAAAACATAGTCCAATTTCAGACAATGGAGCTTAGTAGGGTTTGTAGGGAGAAGGATTTTCAGTCACTTAATTATAAGTTAGTATAATATAAATTTATAACAGATTCTTTAAAAAATCACAGGTTTTCTTACCAAATTTATTCATTTTTTTAAAAGGAGTTACTTATTTAGTATGGTAGAGTAAAAAAAATGCTGGATATAAAATCAGAGAACTTGAGTTTAAATTCTAACTCTATAAATCACTACCTATGTGATTTTGGTCATTTAACCTCTCAGGATCTCAGTTTCCACTTAGAAAAAATGGACTAGATGGATTCTAAAATAATTTGTAACATTTGGTAAATCAACCTGTGATTATAGGCAATAATAATTTGATTAGAAAAAGCATGTGGTACTTAGAGAAATAAATTATACAAATATAACACAATAAAAATCAAAGTGATACTGATTCATGATGACTTTCATACATTTGATCATTGGGTTTTGCTAATTTGTTTATCAAATACAAAGGGGCACATTGCAAAAGTATATCACAATGCTCTATCAAGAATCACCATTTTAAAAGACTGTCATAATGCTGAACAAAGGTTATATTATATTCAAACCTGAAAAAGATGAATATTCTCTAGTCTTTTCTGTGGTATTTAATCTTTCACAAATTTATGTGTTTTTTCAAAATCTATGTAGGTACCATCTTCATTTATTTGTCTATTTATTTATTTTCCCATTTGATTCAGAAGCCCTCAATCTGAGTTGGTTATACTATGTTGGCCATAGTATATGGCCAACAAAATTTCACAGTCTTCTTGGCCTTAGAATACAACCTGTATTATAATTCTAAAGGTAAGCCTTTTATGTGCTTTTGGCATTCTGGAGATTTGAGGTCTCATTAGATTCACTTTCTATCTTTCTAGACTCCTGCTAAACTTCAGACTGTTTATCGATTCTGGTGATCCTGGTACTCTTGATTTCTTCCACCTCTCTCCAAAAGGCAGGTGAATGCATCTACTACTGTTTTCATTTTACTAACACATTTTTTTGGTCTGTGAGCTGGATCTCAAATGTCAAAATCTGACACCCAAATCATAACGAATTCCTTCTTTCCCTAAATAAATGAGTTGGTTGTCAAGATCGGTGAGTTCTGCCTGCTGTATTACTTGTATGTTTTATAGGAAATCTTAGCCAAGGGTGTTATTTTAAGAGATGAGCAAATGGGGAAACCCCATGGCCTAGCCAATAAAATATGAACTTAAGGTGCAAAGAAGCACTCATAAATATTACTTAGAACAAGGGGATTCATTGTTTCTACCCAACCCTTTTAGTTGCTCCTCTGATCTCAGCCCCTCTCTGTGCGTCATGGCAGGCCTCATCCTTTAACCTGTGGTTTTTAAAAGCTAAGCTACTACATTATTTATGACTGTAAATGTTAGTAGCCCGTCTGTGTGCTCCTTGTACACGTATCGAGGGATTTTTAAACTTTTTTTTTCCCTTTCCTTTTAGGTATTTAAGTTTGTAAGGATGAAAGAGTTTGTCCCTGGACCTGATTTGGCTTGGGGATGTGGAATTAGCTGTCTTGTCAGTGTGAGGTGGACTGAGGAATCCCAACCCACCCTCCACCTGCACAAATCAAAAAAGCAGGACTTGAGGGCTCTCCTCATTCATTTTTTCTTTTCTATCTCATTTTTGTTCATTCCCATACTTTTGTATGTTTTATCCTGTAGTCTTATGTCTGAGTTTTCTCTGAATCTCTTAACTTCCTGGAACCTATTCTATATTTTTTCTTTTTCCCTCTTTGTTGCCAATACTTGTCCCACTCCCCATGTCCAATTTCTGTGTTCTGACATTTCTTTCCTTTGCTCCATTTCTGTATTTTCCTTATGTCTTTTCCACATTTCTTTCTATGTTTTCCAATCAAAAATCAATTTTTTCTCCCAAAGTCAAAGTATTAGAAGCCAGTAGAAGCCTTTTAATGACTTAAAGTTCAATTGGTCATAAAAAGACTAGAAGACTACGATGTCATCTAAAAAGGAAAGAAGCCCTAGGGGTGGCGGGGGTGGTGGTGACAGCGCAAGATGCAGTTAGGTAGTAGGGTTTGGAAATTAATTACAGAGGATTTCAACATCCAGAATTACTTGGATGCCCTGGGGAGGCTTTCTTCTTTTCGGGAAGGATGAAATTGGCACTTTATAAACTCTTTGGTCTCAGGTTCAGAAAAACAGAATACTGTACCTAAAGGATGAAACTGTAACTAATTGATTTTCTGTTAATCTAAACCTTTTGGGATGAGGAAACTATGACCACTCCCCCATTTCTCCCTCTCCTCCCCCAAATAAAGGAAAGGGAAAGAGAAAAAGCAGTGCCTAAAAGACCTGAGGCTAGATGGATATTATAGAAATAAAGGTGTGTGTGTGCGTGTGTGTGTGTGTGTGTATGTGTGTGTGTGTGTGTGTGTGTGTGTGCATGTGTTTTAAGGTAGGAATTGGGGTGGAGAAGTAGGTGGAAAATGAAAGGAAGATGTAGGTATTGGTGACAAGCATTTTCACATTAAAATCTATTGTGGTTGGTTCTTCCCTTGGCATGAACAATGATAAAACTTTAACAAAGAGTTAAGTTTGAGCATCAGTTTGAATTTGGGATGAATTAGATTTCAGTTACTACTACTAATGAGATTGATTATAGTGGATCAGCTAGTAAAAGTAGAACTTTAAGGGAAAACTCTTTAGTCACACCTCTGAATATAATGGTTTAGAAAGAAAGCCATAGCTCTAACCTATGTACCATATTTTTCCATTCATACAAAGGAGCTTTGTTATTATTGTTATTATTACTAGTAATCTCTTCTAAATATTAGTTGACATGAGATTGCTTGATGGAGGCAAACTTACTTTAGGAACAAGTCATTAGCAAAAAAAAAAGGCTTAAATTTTTATGAATGTATTTATATTGAAAGTGATAGTATGATTCCATATAGGTCTATCTAGATATGTTACATTTGACTATATCTACCTTAAAATTCTCCAGTGAATATTCAAATAAGTGTAAAATAATATGTTATAACAGAGAGCCATAATATCTTTCTAAAATGTCAACAAGGAAAAGCATTTCTACCACCTTGTCCCAAAAATCACCAGTAAATTAAGAGTTCAATGTCCTTGCAAGTTTTAGAAATATAAAATTACTTTAAATATTAAATTTTCCTGTGAAGTTAGAAAAACATTATTTTATTTAATGATTTTAAAATATAATTTTGTAACAGAATAGTTATGCACTCGCAATGAAGTTCCTTCTAGACACATGAATGAAAAAAATACTAAACAACTAAATTATTAATTAGTTCTGAGATCACCATGCAAAATCCACCAATGAGTCAAAATCCATGAAAAAACTGCGGAATTTAAGCAGATAAAACTGAAGTCCAATTTCTTTCAACATAATAAGGCTTAACAGTAAAGAATAAAAATATATTTATATTTTATTAAAATTAGCTTTTTAAAGTCTTTACATTTATGTCATTTGAATAGTGCTATAATCAAAAGATTAAATAAAATTTAACCTATAATATGTTATATTGACTGGATTTTTAAAAGTGAATTGTAATGATATAGAATTTGGTTATCCTGATGAAAAAATCCACTAACCTAGATGCATTTATTAAACACCTGCCATGTACTGAAAATTGTATTAAGTCCTGGAGAGACAAAAACAAAATGAAAAGCAAAAACAAACACAAAAAAAATATATTTTTTGCCCTCAAGATGCTTTCCTTCTATTGGTAAAAACAAGTATGAAACTAGCTAAATATGAGGTACATATAAACCCTGCCAAAAATGTTACCTAAGTTTCTAAAACTCATATAATAGTCTTGAATTCACATATTTTACAGGAACAAGTCAAAGTCTTCCCATTTGGAAAGTAGATGGTTAAAAAAAAAAACATATTTCCCCGATGATGTTATTGCTAATACTAGTAACTATAATGTAGTTTAAAGAAAATTTCTGTAGCTATTCAATAACTTCATTGATAAAAACAGTTGATGAAGGCTTAGAATGCAGTTAATCATGTATTAATTAAAAGGGATGAAGATAGCAGAGAACAGTCTTCCATGAGGAGTTGCATATGTAACACTTAAAAAATGAGCCAGTCACGAGCAGAAGTTTCATGAGTAGCTACTACTGTTAGAGTATTATTTAATGCTAGACCTGCCCACTTCATTTAAAAATGTATGGTGTAAAAAACAGAAATTGTCACCCTATCAATTGATTTGAAAACAGTTGCTGTTATTTAATTCAAGGACATTTTTCTGGTAATATGAAATAAAAGTGAATTCTCCTAAAGTCATTTTAAAGAAATTCTCAGACATATTTTGAAGTGACCCAGTTGTCCTCTTTTTTTTTTTGCAAGATATGAACTTGGAAAAATATTTTTGTTGTTTTTCAAAATAGCAACAAAAATAGGTGACAGAAAATGCCTTTGACAGAAAATGCCAACAGTTTCCTCGATGATCAAAGCAGGAAGTTATACAAGGAATAGCTTCATTTTTTTTATTGGACATGTAAATAGCTTGGTTTCCTCATAATTATTTATATCTAGGTAACCTCTCCTGGCCAAACTACCCTTGAATTATTTATTTGATTCAATTACACTTATTTCCCTGTGTAGGTGATGCCATTTGGGACACTGGAAAATCAGCTACTGGTGGGGCATGGGAAGGTAGTAGGAACTTAGGCAAAGCTCCAAATAGTATTTACAAAAGTGCTCAAGAATGCCAAGTTTTTAAACACACCAAAAAAAAATGTGAATATTATCCATGGTAATATAACACTGAGAATTCTGGGACACTTTTGCTTTGTTTCATAGTTTTCCTGGGAGAAGTTATATTATTAACTTTATCTTTCGAATAAGTAGTATTTGACCACAAATTTCAGGAATATAAAATCCCCAAAGCTCTGAAAATGGTTCAGTTTTGCTTTAATTTCCCCTTATTCAAATAGCAGAAAGTCACCTTGCCGTCAGAGTTAATTAGCCTGCATATTTCAAGTGAGAGGTTTCATTTAGGATGATTCAATAAAGTCGGGAAATTTGTGGTTTGTTCCCTGGGATAGCTCACTTTTCTATTTCACATTGCAAGTCATGATACAAACAATATTCCTGTCTGAAGCTCACATCTAATATTCCTCCTTCGGAATAACATGACCAAATATATCCCAGAACATACATATTGAATTACCCTACTAATGTAATCCAAACAATTAAAACTGAGCATTCCCTGTACACCAAAACATTAATTCCAAATGGAACTGTCCTCCAATGATAACAAGGAGGTCCTAGAAATTGCTGAATGAAACAGTATTTTTTGGTTCATGAGTGGTCTTTTTCATTTCTTGAGAGAGAGCTTTCTAATGTCTCAGAAAGTAGAATGATGGTGCTGGATGATTTAAAAACATAAACTAATCTAGCTTTCTTCTTGAAGATCCATTCAGCTTCCCCTGATTTGGAAATATATTGTTAACATTAACTTGTAACCAAGGTAATATTTTTTCCACTCTTGGCAGTTTAGTTTGCCCTTCTCTATCAGATCTTAAATCATATAAAACTGTTTCCTTCTTTCCATGATTTATTTGTGAATATGTTAATTATGCCCAAATAAGGAATGTTAAGATAAAACCATTTCAACTAATCTAAATTCCGCATGAATAGTTCTTACAAAAGCTGCAAAGTAAAATGCCACATAAACCACAATTACATAGGATTCGGGGCAAGGAAGAGTATTCCAACTAATTTAGGGTTAAGCTACATTTTAATGACTTGTAAGAACCAAATGTGACCTGGTAATTACAATGTATGAGAAAAGACTTCAAGGATATCTGATTATTTCAACCACTGGAAAACACTCCTTATTAAAAGTTTTCACAATTTTTAAATCTTCAGTAACATAAAACATATGACCCTGGAGAACACCTTATCCTTCTTGCAGGGATGGCTGATACCAATGAGCAGAGCTCACTGAGCAGCACACAATATAAAAACATACAGATATTCTTTGGCCTTTGAGACCACATGAATTTTCAGAAAAATTTATATTATGTTAGAATTCTTTAAAAAAACAACAACTTGCTCACAGAGGTAGTCCACTTTTAAAATAAAGGTGGGGCATATTTTTATACAAACAATAAGATGATATAAAATTTTAATTTTTTGTCTTAAATTTACAGGTAAAATGTTTAAATTTGAATGTTAAAACATCAAAAAACTTATTTATTTTTAAATAGGACTCAAGGTAATAATTTCCATTGCTATAAATATATTAAGTAGAAAAATGTAGTGAGATCTTGAAGTAAAATGACAGCCTCTATGAAATCATTGTGGTTAAACACATTATAACACTAATGTTATTATTAGGAGAATTATAATGGATGCTAACAATGTAGAAAATGAATCTGCAATGAATTCAGAACATTTTCCAATTTTTTAACATCAAAACTAACACTAATTACTAACATCATTAGCCTTGAATTTATATGTGTATATTTGTGTATCACATCTTACCAATAATGATACTAATTATGGAGATTTTCACTAGTGGAGGGATCACTAGATACAGAGATTATAGCTGACTTTCTGAAAACAAAACTATGTATTGAATCTCTTACTTCAGATATAAAGTATTGATCTGCCTCCCCCCACTTCCCTAAAAGTCATGTCATATCAGATTTTCTTAAGGAATCCTTTGTATTATAAGGATTTGATGATGTTATTTGCTTTTAATGAATTAAATTATAATAGCTTCTTTATAACATGTCTTCCCTACAAAGGAATTTTGAAAGATATATGATTTCTGCATAATTGAAGATACATCTAATATATTTCTTCAATGGCAAACAAGATTATCAAGTTTTCTCACTTTCAGCCCCAAATGCTTCTTTTGCAATAAACCCTATAACTGTTCTCCTAGATTTCTGCTTTCCACAATAGCATCTGTTTGTTCATATGTTTGGGCATGGTTAAGATTTTAACAAGTTCTGAAAAAGACTGAAATCTACTGAAACCATAAGTGTTTAATTTTAACTTTTTTATATATAAAAAATATGAGCTTTGCTGCCTAAGGCAAGAATTTGCATTACATCAATGAAAGAAAGGAAACAGAAGCCAGGAGAGGAGAGTTATAGAAAATGACTTTATATAAACATGACCACCTACCAGGCAGCTACTTTGCCATTAGTAAAACTTTCACTTTGTAATAACATAGATTAACAACAGGAAAATAAGTAAATAAATAAATAAATAACATACATACCTAAATTGACAAAGCTCATGACCATATCAGCATCATTCAGAAAGTTGGTATCATGTAGGCTGGCCAAAGGAGGACTTTGGGTGGTCAGAGGTGGAGTGCGAGATAATTGTATTCTCTGCGAATATCCATTGGGAGATGCAGGGTATCCCTTTCTTGCTCCTCTGGTTTCTCTTCCCATGGATCCCCTTATTGAATATTCCAACTCCTCCTCGGCATCTTCTTCATTTGTCATGGCATTGTACAGATTCAGCATAAAAAGAGGAGCAGAAGAAGCTTGCTTTCCAGGTGAAAATGGTCTGGGTCTATGAGGCAAACCCAAGATAGAAAGAATTTCCCTCTGTATTTCCCTTCTTTCATGATTCCGTAGCCTCCTATAAATAAAACTGGAGTGAACATGATTATCTCCTAATCCTCCTTTTGCATAACCCACTAGAACCCAGCAGCTCCAAAGCAAACCAACAATACCCCTAAATAAAAGTACAGTCAGATACATTTTTTTCCCCAAGAAGGAAAAAAGTTGTTGTTTTGTTTTTTTTTTTTTGGTGGTTGTTCTTAATTCTCGTTCTTTTAAAATCTGAGTTCCTAAGAGGTATACTTCCCCAGCAGCTGAAAAACAAATTTACCTATTCTTCATGTCAGTGACTTTTCTAAAGATAACATCCTTAATGATTTTCCTTTTCTATTTTAAGTATTTTGGAATGTGTCAGGTTGCGGTTATTCCTAAGAAAGCTGAAACTCAGATTTCCAATTATCCACAGTTGTTATAGTTTGTACTGCATTTATGTAGCAGAAGACGGCTAATATGATTTGGTCAAATGACCTATGCATTCCTATAGAAATGTAAGGCAATCAGCTCTTTGGTGTTTGGATTAACAAAAGTTGATCTTCTGATAAACTGTAGTTCCCAGAGTTATCTTCACTTGATTTAAACTTCTTCAAAACCCTTGTGTTCTTTCCAAGACAAAGTCCTGAATCACAGATCTATCCTGATCTGCACCTTGGTGCTGTCATATGTATTTTTCCGGCAGCTTGGTGATAACTTTAACATCTTTTGGGTCCTCTTAGTGTAAAATGAAACTTAAGATTGTACTAGTAAAGTAAATGTGTTTTCCTGAGTTTACTTGCAAACCTTCTCGAAAGTCCATTCAACTCCTTTCTCCTTCTTACTGTTATTTCCACCTCCAGCAGGCACAAATATACCAGCCCTCTTCAAGAGAGATCTAAAGACTAATGTAAGCACAACCCTGCTGGGAAAGAAGAGGCTTCTCATTGTAATTTGAAACTGGTAAAGCAAAAAGTCTTTAACCCTTTGATTGCCAGAAAAAAATCTCCATTTTTGGCATTTTATAACCACACACCTAATTTAGCCTCATGCTGCCTTTTACAGATAAACTCCAGAATATGAATGTTTTCAAATATCAGGAAAAAATTCTGATTGCTCTTATTCACAGCATTCTTTTCTACTTTTCTTTTAAAGGCACACATTTAGTATATTTCAATATGAAATCCTGAGTAATAGCTGAGATGTCATCAGATTACTAAACTTCACTTCTGACTACTTTTCTCAGTTTTGATTAAATTAAGAATCTAAAGTTTTATTCACTGAGAAAACATAGCAAATGAAAGCATTTTTAAAACATAAGTAAATTTGCTGTTACTTAAGTGGTACCTGCACTACATTCTAAAACAAAATTATGAAATCTGTCATTAGGAAATATATTCTACCCAGCACAATTAAAAACAACAATATGAGGGTTATGATAATCTACATTTAAAAATCTTAAAATAATTTGTAGTTAGTTAGTAAAAGGATCCTCTGTCTTTCTCTCTCTGTCTCTAATACACATGATATATATGTGTTATACACCTATGCAAAGGACTTGATTAGAAATAATACACAATTTCACAATCTTAAAAATTTTAAACCATAAAACTTGAGAACACAAATAATTAAAATGATTGCCTTTTAACCCTATATCACATGGAACATTTTAATTATTAAACCACTCATTTATCAGAAAGCAAATGACCTTTTATGTACTCCATCCAAAATTATAAATATTAAAATTTGGCTTTTTAAAAGGTTGATGGAAAACTTTGAGAAACACTGGGAATACATTTTAAGATGAACTAGTTGATCAGAAGAAATTAATATAGAGCAAATTTATGCTTAACCTCTCAGCCAAATGAATATTTTTACATAGCCACAACTTTTATCATCACCTCTTATATAGGAATCATTAATTTCATTGTTTCAATATTATAATATTGGAATTAGAATTGGTTTGAATCAGAATCTAAAACCAACTGAATAGTGTCAAGTTTTTCATTCAGTTTTCTTGAGGATGGAGGATGACAATGTTTTATTTATTTTTCCCTCCCACTTTCTCTCCAAATACTTATTACAGATTAGTTTGATTCCTTCAATTGTCTAGTTCGTTGGCATTATACTTTATCAGAGTAATAGTATTAAGTAAAATAAATGGCATTTTCCCCTTAAGATGCTTCTCACTAAAACCTGGTTAGGATAATTGTCATTTCTCCCAATGATTTGTTAAATTTACTCTGGTCAAGTGCTATATGCCAATAGCCCCAGATTCCCAAAGTTCCTTGAGAAATAGGAACAGCCTAACTAGCTGTGGCTCAAAATGGTTGGGGCTCCGTGGAGGAATATCATTCCCTGAAGAACTGATCTACAAAACCACTTAAATACTTCAGATAACTCACTTAGTGTCCAAACCATAATGAGAATTCTTGGTCACTAGTATAGTTTCCAATCAAGTACTTTGAGACAAGATGCTTTTCTCTTACATTTATAAAACATCCTAGATAAAGCATGTCTCTCTTCCACTTAATTTTTTTTCAATAAACTATTACCAAGATTTTGAATTTTCCCCTTTAGCCTAGCAGAGTTGCTACAGAACATCAAATGAAGTAAAAGTGGGCCAAGTTTAATAAAAAACCTTAAGCATTATGACTTTCCACACATATAATCTATGTATGTGGTTATGCACAATATTCATGTGAAGAATATAAATGCTTTTTTTAAAAATGATTTATAGTCTCAACCAATGTAATTTTATTTAATTACTTAAACAGCTACATAAGGTGTCTATTTTAAATACAAATTGCTTTATTTTAAAGGAAAAATCAGAATTCTCCCTTCTTCCTCAACTGCCACAAACCCCAGAGTACACTATGTTGAAGAAAAGAAAGAAAAAACAAAGTAGAGGCAGAGGTGAAGGAAGGATTGCATCTGTAAATCTAAGTGAACAAAAAGTAAAAACAGCTACTAGGTTCTGCTCTAATAATTAAATGATACATTCGCATAACAATATCATTTGAATTCCTTATGGAGTTTCTAATCAAGTATGAAAAAAGTACATTGAAAAAT
Organism: Monodelphis domestica; assembly: GCF_027887165.1. Lineage (NCBI taxonomy): Eukaryota > Metazoa > Chordata > Mammalia > Didelphimorphia > Didelphidae > Monodelphis > Monodelphis domestica. The sequence continues at coordinate 305,035,966 of NC_077228.1, forward strand.
AGAATGCATCAAACAGATCAAGGCAAGATTTATCAGCCCAAGTTAGGGAACCAAAAGTTAGGACATCACCAGTAGCAATTTTAATTTAAAATAAAAGGAAAAGTGATGATAGGATAAGAAGTAGGAAAAGTTTGGAAAAGGACATTTTTTTAAATGTGTCTTGTGCTATTCCCTAGTTGCCTTTCAATTATGTTAAGTGCATCCTACTAAGGATGGATGAAAATGGACCTCACATCAAAGACTTCTGAAAAGGAAGATGATAATCATATCTAAATAAAAAAAGTTTTTCCATTGTCATCCTTTCTGTTAGCACAGGAGTTCCCAAGATGAATATCCTTGGGACCTATAATATGCTCAATTCAAAGGTAGAGTTAAAATAAAAATATATTACCTCAAACTATAATAAAAGAAGTAATTAATGAAGAATATTGATTGGAAAGAAAACAAATGAAAAATAGTAAAAAACCGTTACATACTGAATGATGTTTCTATTTGGAAAATAATTTGGAAAATATTTTATATGTGTGTATTCATGGTAAACTCTAGAATTTATTCCTTTTCACATTGAATAGAGGGTGGGAGAAAGTTCATTGAAAGCCAAAAGACAGTCACCAAACAAGGTTGGAAATCCTTTATTAAGGGAACTCAAACGCAGTATAATTTTGCAAGTTTAATCCATGAGAACTGAAACTGATTTTTGGTCCAACTGACTCCTTTTATTTCTTTTTTAATTTCCACAATGAGGGTTTCAATGAGAAGTGAATTATTGTATGACTGATTTAAAATAGATGGGTCATTGTTCAAATAATAATGATTTCTATTGAAAACTTTTCCCAATGCTAATAATAGTCACAACATCATCACTATACTCATGGTGCCAACAGTGAGCAAAATGTTACTTCAACATTAGCCAGACATTCTTGTCTACTAGTTGGGGGCAACTAAGTGGTGCAATGGACAGAAGCAGGACTGAGTTCAAATCTGGCTTCAAACACTTATTAGCAACATAACCTTGGGCAAATCATTTAACCCTATTTGTCTCAGTTTCATAATTTGTAAAATGAGCTGAAGGACATGGCAAACCAGTGCCTCCAGAGTCTTTGCCAAAAACAACAACAACAACAAACCACAAAAGGGGTCATGAAGAATCAGACATGACTGAAAAATGACTGAACAACAACACTAGTCTACTATGTGAACAAGGTCTCAAAGCTTCTGTGGAAAGATGCCCCAGTATCTTGTTTTTGAAGCAATAGTGAGATATTTGATGGCACAGGTAGAAAGAGCTTCCAATGAGCCATAATATTCTCATGTCCTATAATAATAATGGAGCTGTGTACAAGTGCAAATCAGAGTTCCATCTGCTGTGTTATATGGCCTCCAGTTCATTCTCTCTGCGAGCCAAAAACATTGCACACTTATAAACAGAGACTATATTGTGCATAGTAGTGGTCCAGAGAAAAGCAAAGCAGTGCTACAACACCACCATCTGACTTAGATTTGCTTGCAGTAACCTGAAAGGGATTTTAATAGCTGGACAGCGTAGGCTGTTTGTGTGTGTATGTGATTAGATGTTCTTTAGAAGACCTGGGCAGTGAGTAATAAACTACAGTCACATTTGAAATGTTTCTTATTGTTTTTTAGTGGAGGAGGATATTATTTTATGTTTGCAATGTGCTTTTTACCATGTATATGTATAGATATTTACATGATTAAATGCTTTAGTATTCTTTTCAGTGGATAATGGAGTTTTAATGTTCTTTCAATGAAGAAAATGCTAAAACTGCTTAGTAGAATTCTAGTTGAAGGTTGGATGGCATCTAACACGTTGGCTGCAAGCTAATGACAAAACATTAGATAAATTCAACCATGCATCCAGATGTTTTAGCTCTCTTGTGCCAAACATCCAGATTGAAAGAGTTTGATACTAAATTAACCAAACTGGTAACTAAGCAGTCATGTAGCCATAGCTGGACTCAATAATGAAGTGCAGTATAGCAGAAGAATTTATTGAAAAAAATGAAATTAATTTATGGGCAGGAAACTTTTGTTTGAGTATGATTGATCGCTAAGGGAAATTTGTTATTCGTCTTCTTCAGATATTCATTTAAAAACTTATTTTGTTGATTTTTTAAGGGCAGTCTTATCTGCATGTGGGATTTGGGGGTGAGCAGGGGAAATTGCTTGACATTTCAGTCTCTTTTTATCCTTTGATTCAGCCCTATTCATGAAGGTATCCTAGGGTCTTTCACAAGGGTATTTAGTTTATGTCTCATCTGAACGCAATGAATCTGATCTGATATTTCACAGATTTCATCACAAGATGAAAGACATGGATAATGTCTTAGTGAAAAAGAAACTCAGCTCTACTGAATTACCAATCCCATATCGTTGGATACCTGGGTTTGTGTGGATGGAGTCTAGAGTTTTGGCAGGGGTTGAATGTGAAAGTAGATAAAAGATGATACAGGATGGGGCCAGATTACCAATTAAAGATAAATAGGAGATGGATCCTTGAAGTACCAGGGAATCTATGGAATTTAGTGAGAGAAAGGATGAACTAACATGATCAGATCAGGTCTTAGGGAAAATCATTTTGGTGACAGGCCAGGTTCATCTTTACAAGTAGGTAGAGTAGGTGGCTGCCTAAATTATACAGCCACTAATGACCACTACATTTTGAAGGCTTTTAAGTCTTCAATTTACCATGAATTTATCAAGCAATCCTATTTGCCAGGGAATATGACAGTCAGTAGAAATACAAAGAGGAAGAGGAAGAAGAAAGAAGAACCCCTTATAAAAATACAGATGTTTTTAAATCCTTATCAAACAAGCTTTCTGTTGTTAGTTACTGTTTTTAGTGGGGATTAGCTGAAGTGGGACCCAGGAATGATACTCTCTCGAAGTAGGGAAAAAACTAGAGGTTCTGTTAGAAGTGATAGGGCACTAAGGAAAAACTTGGCTGATTTCACAATTATGCAGTGGGTGGGCCCTGTTTATGGGTTTTCTCAGCCACATAATAACCAGATTGAATGTTGTTTACATGTTACAGCTCACAGAACAGGAACACTACTGCCCACTTTGCCCAATGATTCCATTTAATTCCATTTTAATCCTTTCTTCAAAGTAAAAGCTCTAGCTTTTGGAAGAATTATTCAATTATGGTCATATGGATAATAGCATTTCTTTAAGGAAAAATAACATACATGTATTGCTGAGATGTATTTTTTTTTAAACTAGACTTGTGATTTCATTGTTATATGGAGTTTCAGGTAAAAAAAAAACAACAACTCTCTTGACTCATGTATATCCGCACTTTTTCCTCTAAGAGCAAGAGCTCTTTAACTTTTTCATTTCATGGAACTCTTTGGCAGTTGGAGGAAGTCTATGTACCGTCCTCATAATGTTTTTAAATAATTGAAGGAAATGCCAGTTTTCAGTTAGAGGTGAGTGAAAACAAAATGTAATGTTTTATTTTTCCCATCCAAGTTGATGATCCTCCCAAAATTTATCCAGCAACCACTTTTGGGGTCCATGCACCTCAAGTTAAATAGACTTCTCTAAAAGTATTTGCCTGGGGACTTTGAGAATAGAGTCACACAACTAGAATTGACCTCAGGCCAGTCTTGAACCTCTGTTTAGACTCCAGGGTCAACTCTTGATTTACTAAACCTGACTTCATTGTCACCAATTTTCTCACTAAACAAGCTTGCTTTTTCTCTTATCCTTTGCCCCAGAAAGCACCACAAAACTCATTAACAGTCTAGTTAATTGTAGCAATAGCTTTGTGAGCTAGATAACTAATAATGATAGCATTCCTAATAACTCACATGATGGTTCAGTGTTCCATATGATATAGTGGTTGACTTTTGTAATAGATAATGTTGATAATATGCTCCTTTGAATGTAACACACCAGTTGTACTTGATAACTTGGTAACATCTTTTAGTGGAAAAATTTTCTTAGGTTCACAAGTTGATTTAGTGTCTTTGTCACTGTCATTTTCCTGTGCATTAGCCTTTGCTTTCTTTGTCTTTCTGCCTTTCTCTTTGGGTGTACTACCTGCCTGACCATTTCCCTTATCCTTAATCTGGTCTAGCCCTTTTGCCTTGATAAATTCTTCAAACACATTCTTTACTAAATTTTCCAAGTTAGTATCCACCCCCATTTTCTTTGCTGTCTCTTTAGGAATTACAAATCTGTAGATGTTCTTCAGATAGGTCAGTGTCTGTATAGCAGCCATGGAAATGATATAAACCTGTGTCATAATCTGCCAGAGGATAGTTTCTTTCTGGAATGGCAACTGTAGTATGAACATTGTGGTTGCCAAGGTATTCCACCGAATTAATAATAATGGTGGTCATTTTATTGTATAGGATGTTATAGATCCAGTAGCCCACAATGGCTGCCAGAACAACTAACCCACAGAGCACTTGCTTAAACATTTTGCTGTTATTTTGGGGGACTGTAAAGTTCAGGTCAGTCTGAGGTGCCAAACTGTCATAGATAATATTGTTGGGGTATATTTGATGGGTAAATGATAAGTAATCAATCAGGTAGTTATCTTCTTTTGCCTACCCTCCTCCCTCTATTCCTCCCTGCCTCCCTCTTCTCCACTCCTCCCCTTTCTGCTTTCCTCTTTCTAAATCACTCAGGGTGAGTTTGTGTTGTCTCAAATGAAAATACTTTCTCTCTTCTTTATCTAAGTAAGGGTTTATTTGGGGAAGACAGGAAAAGATAGAGAATGGAGGTGAGAGGAATGAGGATTTCCCTAGACTACAGGTTGGCCTCAAGTTTGAGGATCTTGGCATAGAGTTCAACTTGAGAGGAATGATTGACAGGTGTGGCAGTCAGTCACTATCATAAAACAGAGCAAGTCAAAGAGATGAACCAGTGTCTTCCTTCCCCGATTCAAAGGCAACCAGGAAATCAGTTAGGACCCTGATTCAAAGGCCACCAGCATCAGCCAAGTCCCCAGAATTCATCCACCAGTTGGTTTGGCTCCAAACTGCCTTTGCCAGTAACATTCCAAATCAGAATTTTCATTTGATTGACAGTCAGGTCACCACTCAGCCATTGCTTCTTGTCTTGCTACATACCTTTCTAATTAATATCTCTCTCTTCCACACTTTATGAGTGTTAGACTTTATAAATGCCCTTCCTGGCAGGTAAAAACAAGCAGGATCCTAGATCCAACAAGGAACCCAGAAGAACTGGAGTTTAAGATGCATACTATTATTCCCACTGTATCCTCAGGTAGCAAAGAGGAAAAATGATCTCTGTTGAATAACTAAAAAGGAACAAGGCTGATGGAAAGCCACAGTCCAGAGTTCAATTAGTTTAGCTGTTTCTGAAACAAGTGACCTAGACACCAGAATAGATCAGAGATGGTCAGAATCTTCTTCTACCACAATTATAATCAATTTACAGACCCTTCTGTGAGCACTACCCAGATCTCTCATGAAGGAAAAAAGGACTAAATCTGATAATCATTCATATCTCATATTTCAAGGAAGAAGAAGCCTGGAGTCCCCCCCCCCCCCTTATTCATATGTTGCTTCAAACTCGACAATGTCCCTAAATGGATCTGAACAGTTTTCTGATACTGATAGAAAATGGTGATTTGGTAGAGGAAGATCAGCTGCAGGGTGGAATGGAAATGGGTTGATGAGAAAGATAGGCTAGTTATATAGTGAGAGACACACGCTGTCTTGGTGCTCTACTAACATCTTTAGAATATAGGAGAAAACATGGAAAGATGCTTGCAGCACCCGCATCTCTACTTCTTAGCTTCTCTAGTTTCCTTCAGGATTGAGCCAAAGCTTCATTTCCTGCAAAGAGTTTAAAAGGGTTAGTCTTAGTTCCTTCTTTCCTCCTCCAATATACCCTTTATAAAAATATAATTCATACACAATGGTTTATGATTTGGTTTATGCATTACCTTCTCCAATGCACTGAGAGTTTCCAGAAAGCAAGGACTATGCAGGATCTTTCTCTGCATCTCTAGTGCTTAGTAGTAGATCCTGGCAGCTAGGGAGTGCATTGGGCTTGGAATCAGGAAAATCTGAGTTAAAATCTCAGCCTTAAACAATTACTTGCAGTGGTGACCCTGGGAAAGTGATGTAGATTCTCTCTATCTCAGTTTACTCAACCATTAAATGTGGATAACAATAGCACCTACTTTAAAGGGTGGTTAGGATCAAATGAGATCATATTTGTGAAGGACAAAGAATAGTGTCTGCCACCTAGTAAGACCTCAATAAATATTTGTTTTCTTTCTCTTTTACTCCGGCATAAAGGAGGTTTTTAATAAATCCTAGTTGAGGGGTAGCTAGGTGGCTCATTGGATAGAGAGCCAGGACTAGACATGGGAGGTCCTGAGTTCAATTCTGGCCTGAGATATTTAGAATCAATACTAAGTATTGGTTTTAAGGCAGAAGAGTAGTAAGGGAGTCCAGCCCCAGGGCTTCTGCGTTGAAACCAATACTTAGTATTGATTCTGACTTAATTCCAAAAGCCCAGCCATTACTACTCTTCTGCCTGGAAACCAAGAATGAGTATTAATTCTAAGAAGGTAAGGGTTAAAAAAACAAAAACAAAAACTAATTGACTTCCAGACAGACTGGAGTTTTGGATGTAGATCATGGGTGAACTTGTAAGTGAATATACATAGATAAGAGTAACTCAAGAAGGGCAGGCCTGGCTAGATTCCCATCTGTATCACTAATGACAACATCAGAATTATTCATGAAGCTCCCTGTTCCTTTTTTATGTATTTGAGTTTTATTATTAGTGACACAACATATTTCACAGTATCACAGGATATCATGCATTTCCATTTTCCCAAGGCATATATCAGAAAAAATCCATTTGATGATGGGAAAAGTGCATTTTTCTTACTGATTTTGAAAGGTGGAAAAATTGAAACTTCCTCAAACAAAAAGTTTTGGCAATGAATAATATGCTCCTATTGCCAGTTGCAGATTTGAGAAACAAGAACAAAGTTTACTTATTTCCCCTGATTTGTGGTAAAGATCCATTTGGGGAAAGAATTATATTAATAGTTGCAGAACCTCTGTGTGTGCACACATACACACATGTATACATATATGCATGCACATCCTGTATATATGTGTACATTCACACAATGTCCCAAAAGTTTTCATGCCTTCTTAGTGTATATCTATATGTGTGAGTATAAAATATGTATATACAAACATGCACACACACATGTATAATTTAAGCATTAAAACTATTTTGCTATTTTCAGAAAATTTTTCTTGCAAGTTTGTCTTTAGTATCCCTACTATAAACCATGGATTTGTATGCATGAAGTGCTATGATGCCCCACATTAAATAAGCATGTGTTTCCTCAAACATCTATTTGTTAGACTACATTCAGAAGGTCCTTGTCATCTTTTGCAGATATTTGTTGATTTGAGTATAATTCATATCCATGAAAGGTTTTCTTCAATTTCTCTTTGGAGTAAGAAGTGAACTGATTTTCCAAAGGCTAAGCAAGATCTTGTGGGTCCTGTCAATTCTGAATTTTATGTCTGACATTCAATGACCAACCTAGCTAAAAGTACAGAGATTCTTATTATCATATTGACCAGAGAGGGCTAAATTTTTGAACCATGGCTATACATGGAGATTTCAATAGAAGGATTACCACCTGAATTGGTGGGAGTTCCCACCCATGAAAAAAATAACATCATTTGAATATTAAAGCATAAATAAATCATGTAATAAGTTTCATTACAAATATGACAGTATTTTCATAGATTGAGGAAATTGTCAATATGGCCCTCCTATTATATATATTGCAACATATAAATTAATGCCTCATCTCACATTTTTTAAAAAAGCAACTAAATTCCTGGTCATTTAAAAATCTAATGATCTAAGTTCATATCACTTAAAATCTATGGTTCTAATGAAAATAACAAGAGTAATCTATCAATTTCCCTCTACACAGGGTTTTGCTTTTTTTTTTTACAGTTTAGTTTATGTGCTTCAATGCTTATTTGTTCAAATATGTATATATATATTTATAAAATATAAACATTTCTTTAATTTGGATTTAATTTAACCCTTTTTTCTTTCTCCCTAAAATTCTCTCTGGTTGTTTCTTTGTTGAAAATCTATTGATATTTTTCTTCCCTACAATCTATATTCTCTTAGTTATATCTTTAGTCTCACTGGTTTACAAAAAAAAAAAAAAAACTTTATCTCTGTGCCTCTATTTAAGGGAAAAAAAACAAAAACTTATCCCCTCTATTTCCCTTATCTGAAACTCTCTTTCAAGTGTGTAACTCTGCTTTCTTTATCTCTCACCTTTCACCACTCCTCTTCAGCAACAAGGAGGGAATTCATTTTCATCTCCTAAGCTACAGCTTCACTTTTTGCTTTTTCTCACTATAACAGTTGCATTTTCTACAGTTTCAAGTACATTACCAAGAAAGAAATGACATCAGAGTGTATCATAGAAATTGTCTTCCATTCTGATTAAAAACATTTTGTTCTATATTTCATCAGAGTGGAGAATTGATATAAATTGAGTAGTCTGCTAGCTCAACTTGAAAAGACCAATATGTCTCAGATCCAGATATAAATTGCCTTAAAATAGTTACAATTTTTAGAGTCCAATTCTAATCAAAAGAAAAGAAAACAAAATCCTAAATGCAAAGGGAATCTACAGATGAACAGTAGAGATATGAGAAAAATAATCCAGTTGCTGAAACATTTAAATTATCTTGATATGAATTTAATTTTAATGTAAAGGAGAATTCTTCTCAAATCTTACTATTAATGTTTTTGGTTTTTTTACAAAATGGGGCTCCTTTCTGTAACAACCCACACAGTAGCCACATAAACAGACAATACTACTCTTCCTTTCCTGCAGATTGTTATGGCTCTAGGGTTTAAAAATCCATTATACTTCATGCATGTTTTTTTCTAGAATCAAAGTAAGCCAAAATGAGAAACTTTCCAAGTCTATGCTTTTCTTTTCCATGTTTACAGACAATTTTTTTTATTCAAAGAATTCATGTATACAACAAATTTGTATAGTATTTTATTGTTGTTTAGTTGTTTTCAGTCATGTTTGATTCTCCATGATCCCATTTGCAGATTTCTGGGCAAAGATATTTAAGTGACTTGCCATTTCCTTCTCCTGTTCATTTTTTCAAATGAGGAACTGAGGCAAACAGGATTAAGTGACTTGCCCAGGGTCACACAGTTGGGAAGTGTTTGAGGCCAGATTTGAACTTAGGACCTCCTGTCTCTAGGCCTGGCTCTCAATTCATTGAGCGATCATTTTATTGAAAATCAGGAGGGAAAATATAATTCCATTATGAATTTTAAAAAATGGAAAAATAGAAATTTCCTCTAATAAAAGTGCAATTTATCCCATATGTGTACTATGTTTGTATATCATTGTTTACAAGTGTCTCCTCCATTCAGTTCAAAGCTTCTTGAGAAGAGGAATGTTTTTCAAAACCATTTTTTGCAGGGGGAAGTTAAGTGGATCAATGGTTGAGAGCCAGACCTGGAGATGGGAGATCCTCAGTTCAAATCCAGCCTCAGACAATTCCTAACTGTGCCACGCTGGGCAAGTCACTTAAACACCATTACCTAAACCTTACCACTCTTCTGCCTTGGAACCAATACAGAATATTGATTCTAAAATGGAAGTAAGGGCTAAAAAAACTTTCTGTGTTTGTTAAGCACTCAATAGAACAGCTCATACATAATAGTTGCTGAGTTAATGCTTGTTCTCTTGACTTGACAACATATATTGCCTTCTTTCCAATGTACCAAAGCTGTTATACTCTGTCCTGAAGACACTGATTACCTGATGTAGCTCAAAGTGATGGCTCTGCCATTTTTACAGAAACCTGTCCTCTAGAAATTTCCTTAGACTTCTTCAGACTAGAAGCATTTGCTCAACCTAAAGGGCCCCTTATTAATGGAGGTTAACTCTATATTCCCTTAAGCTGAAAGCATCCTCTCTTCGCATTTTCCTAAAATACTTTGCTTAGATCTTGTCTTTGAGTTCAGTTAACTCTATCTTATATTTTACTTGTCTCTATATATGACTTATCACTATCTCTATCCCAAAGTGAAAGCTCTTTGATGACAAGAACTGTCATTTGTTATCTATATTAAAAAGTCTTGAGAATGGTACCTGACATGTAATGTGTATATAAAAATCCTGTGATGAATTCATGAATCAATGTGACTTGAAATCTTTATACATGAAAAACTATGTATACAAGGCATTGTTTCACCACTTAAAAATATAGCTTTTTCTCTAGTTTAAACTATATATTGCGCCACAACATGATAAACAAGGAAATATGGGCACATATATTTCTGTAGATATAAACATTTTATTATATAACTATACACCTTAATGTATTATAAACATCTTGAAGACAGAGATCATTCCACCCATGTGTAGTATTATCACCCATAATGCCAAAGAGAAAGTTGCCAACAAAAATACATATTTATTGGCATGATGCTTTACTAAAAAAAAAAAAGATCCCCTGTGTTCACACAGCCTATTGAAGTTTCCATCTAAGATTTTACAGTTTCCTATCTCCATACATATCAAGAGTTAATGATGATTAATTAATAATCAATAAATATCTTGTCATAAATAGTTGAGAGCCAGCCCCCAAGCTAAAGCTCATATACAATCTCTGACTTGTATGACCAGGGTGATATTGGGCAAAATATACATACCCTTAAAATTTTTCTAAAACTAAGTTGAAAAGAAGATGCTGATCTTTGTCAGTAGGAGGTTATTTTCTAATTTTCTAATTCAATAGCATCCCCAAAATGTTAGACAAAGATCTCTTTCAACTAGAAATCGGTGCTCCTATACTTCATAGAATATTGAGATTTTATTTCTGTTGGAGTGGGGGACAGAGAGTTGGGGGACACAGAGACAGTGAGGGGGTAGAGCTGACCTCAGGAAGTCAAGAAGAATTAGATACATATTGTGTGCCTAGCTGGGTCACTAACTCTGGTAAAGTCATTGAACCCTTCAGTGTTTCAGTTAACCTCTAAAATGAAATTACAGAAAAGCTTTGAATCTGAACTGGGTAAAGAAAAATTTTAATTTTAATTTTCAACAAAGGTGAGTTTTTATTCCCATTATTAAAATTGTGTCTGTATAAAAAAAACAGATCAGAAGATGGGGAATGGCAACATTATTTTGTTGTTTCTGTTTTTCCTTCTGAAAGTGTGGATAATATTAAGCATTTCTGATGAATTATAAAGTAGGGAAATTTTAAAAAGTCTGATATGTGCAGCTTATGAGTTAAAAACAGGCACAACTACTCCCCCCCCATTCTTCCATTTAAATAGCTTTCCCCCTAATATTTATGCAGCTACATATTTCTCTCCTTTTATCCCCTTTTTTTCCTTCATTTAGTTATGGGATTTGTTCAGTTCTTAAATTGTTAAAAATAAATAACAAAATTTTCAAAATGATATAAAAAGCACTAACAGGCATTTATATTTACAGTGCCTTTAATGGACTAATATCAAAACCTGAGAATTTTAGATAGGCTCTTAGTGAGGCAGATATGCTATGTATAGTACTACTATTAGAGAGCTGAACCAATTCAAGCATGCCGCTGAGTAGCTGAATATACTAGTTGGGTTTCATTGGTCTTCTTAAGGTATCTCCTTGTGCTAA